>NC_048299.1:33450708-33516863 GCF_013100865.1 Trachemys scripta elegans
CTGGGGAAGCGCCGGCCGGGGGCGCAGGGTCTGGGGGCTGCCCGGCAAACCGTGAAGCCGGTAGCACTCAGGCAGCCCTTTCCGTGTGGCTGGGAGTGGGAGGGAGGGGGGGGGCGGAGTTGGGGCGGGGAAGGGGCGGAATTGGGGCGAGGCTGGGGTTGGGGAAATGGGCGGGGCCAGGGCCAGTGGAGGGTCCTCTTTTTTTATTTGTGAAATATGGTAACCCTAATAATTTACATGTAGTTAACTTCCACACATGTGTACCTCTGTGGTTATTTTGAAATTACATATATTAAGCAACTCAAAAACTGTTGTGTTTAACAGCACAGAAGGCAACATGTTGAAAAACTTGTGCATGAACAAATATTTATAGGCACACTTACTACAAAGTGCAAGTGGGAAATAGACATGCATGGGCTTTCCTAAAGGGTAGGCTGCATTGTAGACATGGCCTCTGGGATGGGCAGATGCAGCCTGTTTTCAAAATTGCACAGTACTGTCTGGGCTAAAGATGATAGAATGAGGATAGTCATGGTTTAGGCAGGTGCAAGTCCAGAAATAGTAGTGGATAACCAGGGGTGGCTCTAGCTTCTTTGCCGCCTGAAGCACGGCAGGCAGGCTGCCTTCGGCGGCATGCCTGCGGGAGGTCCCCGGTCCCGCGGATTCGGCAGCCTGCCTGTGGGAGGTCCGCCGGTCCCGCGGCTTCGGTGTACCCACCACCGAATTGCCGCCGAATCCGCGGGACCAGCGGACCTCCCACAGGCATGCCGCAGAAGGCTGCCTGACTGCCGCCCTCACAGGGACTGGCCGGGCGCCCCCCGCAGCTTGCCGCCCCAGGCACATGCTTGGAGCGCTGGTGCATGGAGCCACCGCTGCAGATAACAATTGCTTTGATAGCAGCCCACTACAGTTCATAAAAGAAATCAGCAGAGAACACACTGTTAAATAAAAGGCAAATTCACCAGTGCACCAAAGCAGAACAAAACTGTCAGAGCATACCAAACTGTTATGCTGACTCTCATCATCATCATAAGGGTAGCCAAAAGCAGCCAAATGGAACTGATTGCTCTGGCCCTTAATTTATAATTGGTGTGTTGACTTAGATGGTTGTGTTAGTAAGACTGCTGCAATGACAGAGGGGACAGGAAGAGCCAAGTTCCTGAGTTCAAATATCTCTGTGCTTTATAATAATATAATATATGGAGATATACCTATCTCATAGAGCAAGAAGGGACCCTGAAAGGTCATCAAGTCCAGCCCCCTGCCTTCACTAGCAGGACCAAGTACTGATTTTGCCCCAGATTCCTAGGTGGCCCCCTCAAGGATTGAACTCACAACTGCGGTTTAGCAGGCCCATGCTCAAACCACTGAGCTATCCCTCACCCATTTAAGATCTTCCCCTGAGCTCCTGCCTTAATTCCCCCAGCAGTGCATCCTCAGTGCACAGCAGGGTTGTGGCAGCAGTGCAATGGAGAGCCTTTCAAGTCATGCTGCCCAAGCTAACATATAGCCATGGAAAGCTGTGGCAGCTGGGCCAAGTAATCTGGCAGTGAAAACAGTTGAGACATGTGTCCAGTCTCCCTCATACTGCTGAGTCATTACAACCAATAAAATTGTTTCATACAAAAAGTTGTAGAGGAAGAGTGATAATTGGTTGAGTTATCTTTGATGTCACAATGGCCCCACTTAAGAGTTACCTGAGCTGTTGACCACAGCCTGACTGTAGCCTATATAAAAATAGCAATTAGCTATACTAAGTTATCACTTCATAATTACAACCTACTTAAAATATAGCCTATACAAGAAATTTCAATTAATTTTAAACATATGGAAAGTTTGAAGTCTGAGTTATTCCACTGTTAAGATCACACAGGACAAAGAAAAGACTGACACAGATTCAAAATTTCTTAAAGGGCCCAGCTTTTAATTAATTTAACCGAAACTAATTAACAGATGTAGTTCTAAACGCTCAGAAAATTCATTCTGTAATTGAAGAGTAAGTGCAGTAAATTTGAGGATGATATGCTGTATTTTTCTTGCAAAACAGAAAGGTCAAATCCCTGTCTTTAGTGCAGACTTTGACTCCCTCCGGGAACTGATGGGCAAGATCCCCTGGGAGAATAACGTGAGGGGGGAAAGGAGTCCAGGACAGCAGGCTGTATTTTAAAGAATCCTTATTGCGGTTGCAGGAACAAACCATCCCAATATGTAGAAAGAATAGTAAATATGGCAGGCGACCAGCTTGGCTTAGCAGTGAAATCCTTGCTGATCTTAAACACAAAAAAGAAGCTTACAAGAAGTGGAAGATTGGACAAATGACCAGGGAGGAGTATAAAAATATTGCTCAGGCATGCAGGAGTGAAATCAGGAAGGCCAAATCACACTTGGAGTTGCAGCTAGCAAGAGATGTTAAGAGTAACAAGAAGGGTTTCTTCAGGTATGTTAGCAACAAGAAGAAAGTCAAGGAAAGTGTGGGCCCCTTACTGAGTGAGGGAGACAACCTAGTGACAGAGGATGTGGAAAAAGCTAATGTACTCAATGCTTTTTTTGCCTCTGTCTTCACAAACAAGGTCAGCTCCCAGACTGCTGCACTGGGCAGCACAGTATGAGGAGGAGGTGACCAGCCCTCTGTGGAGAAAGAAGTGGTTCAGGATTATTTAGAAAAGTTGGATGAGCACAAATCCATGGGGCCGGATGCAAGGACAAGTGCAGAGTCCTGCACTTAGGACGGAAGAATCCCATGCACTGCTACAGACTAGGGACCGAATGGCTAGGCAGCAGTTCTGCAGAAAAGGACCTAGGGTTTACAGTGAACGAGAAGCTGGATATGAGTCAACAGTGTGACCTTGTTGCTATGAAGGGTAACTGCATTTTGGGCTGTATAAGTAGGGGCATTGCCAGCAGATTGAGGGACATAATCATTCCCCTCTATTCGACATTGGTAGGCCTCATCTGAAGTACTGTGTCCAGTTTTGGGCCCCACACTACAAGAGGGATGTGGAAAAATTGGAACGAGTTCTGTGGAGGGCAACAAAAATGATTAGGGGGCTGGAACACATGACTTACGAGGAGAGGCTGAGAGAACTGGGATTGTTTAGTCTGCAGAAGAGAAGAATGAGAGTGGATTTGATAACTGCTTTCAACTACCTGAAAGAGGGTTCCAAAGAGGATGGATCTAGACTGTTCTCAGTGGTACCAGATGACAGAACAAGGAGTAATGGTCTCAAGTTGCAGTGGGGGAGGTCTAGGTTGGATATTAGGAAAAGCTTTTTCACTAGGAGGGTGGTGAAGCACTGGAATGGGTTATCTAGGGAGGTGGTGGAATCTCCTTCCTTAGAGGTTTTTAAGGTCAGGCTTGACAAAGCCCTGACTGGGATGATTTAGTTGGGAATTGGTCCTGCTTTGAGCAGGGGGTTGGACTAGATGACCTCCTGAGGGCCCTTCCAACCCTGATATTCTATATTCTATATATTCTATGAAACTACACTGATTTACCCATGCTGAGGCTCTGGCCCACTGTGCTTTAATACAAAAGGCTAAATTCATTCTGAGAGTAACTCCATTGACTTCAAAATTCCTAGTAAAAATTCTTCCAAACCCCACATCATGATAACATTTGTCCTAAAATGCGGCAGATGTCAGCTAATGGAAATAAATTTCAAAGGGAGGAAATTAACAGCTTACTCACAATTTCAAAACAAATTCTATTTTGAAGGACTCTTTTTATATTGTGCTATTAAACTGGGTTTAGTCTAATAAACTCCACCTTTAGGTATACTATCCCCTCATTCATAAAATTATACATTTAAAATAAATAGTAAGCTATTGACTGTGCCCTTTGAAGCCTGAGGTAAACCTTGCTACCAGACTGAGCAAATGCACAAAATAGAGCACTACATTTGAGAAGCTGCTTTTGAAGTTTCCATTTTGGTTTTCTATCTAAGTGAGATTCTTCCCATCCACCAATGGGTATCTTTGTGAAAGTCAAATTAATCAAAGCCAGAGGAAAGCTGTGATAAAGACTAACTCCAGCTCATCAATGAGAGAAAAGAGAAGTATGGATGCTATCAGCCAGGTAGGAAGGAACATGGGCTGAGGAAATTTCACTTCCACATGTCATCCAGACAACAGGTTGGAGGAGACAGAAAATGTGGTAGAAGGCAGCAGAGCAGAAACACGCAAGTCAGTGTGCTAGCCAGATATTCTTGTTGCATACACAACTGCACCTTTCATTTTTCTAGGAAAAATCATTTGTAATGAATGTTAGTTCCTGGGAAGGTTCTCAGTTGACAACCCTTGAGACAGAAGTCCTCAATATAGGCATAGAACACAAAGAATGGGCAGCAGAAATGTAAGGCTACCCATGAGTTTGCTTTAACCCTGATATGGTAGGAACTCTTATAGGATGGAGAGGTCAGTTTAATCTCCAGAGCCTTCTGATACCAAAGTGATGGACATACTAAAGAACCTAAACAGACTAGATTGTCCGGAACATATTCTGGATGATCTATTGATATCATCAACAAAAATGCCAATTAGTTTCAACTGCAGTGATGTGATTTGTGATGTGGACAACTGTCCACTGGGACCTGTGCTGAATATTGAGACCATCGTATTTCATAGAGGTATTGAGCAGCCATGAGATGATGCAGCTTTTGGTTTTTTTTCCTGACTGGAAATGAATTCAAAACCATTCCCTAAAGGTGAAAAACTCCATCTGCCCTGATCGGTCCCTGAAGCCATCCAGTGCTACAATGAAACCCTTCTGGAAGAAGATGTGAATTTGAGAGCAGATAAGAATATCTGTAAAATCAAAGGCACCTGAATCTGTGGCTTGACTAAGAAGGAATGGCACCGGGGAGAAAGAGCTCAGTCCCTAGTGATTCTAAAAACTGTTAGCTCCTATGTATATTGAAAGTTAATGTTGGGGGAGGGAGTTATTTTGGTTTGTTTGTGGGGGGGGTTGAGGGGAGGGAGATTTATTGATATTTTGGGTCATTAACAATATGATATTACAATTACATTGTCTTGACACATATCAGTACATATCTTAATACAGAGTTAACAATATTAAGCAACATAAGCTACGTGGGGCATTCACAAAGGAAAGACTCAACCGTATGATCAAGAGGAATGTTATTTGAGAAGAACATTTAAATGTACTTTTTTTCCAGAAAGAGTGAGGATTTCCTCTGAGGAGAATGAAGATATTGCGCAGTAACAGAAGATGAAGATAATTCAGCAAACAGGCGGCAGGGTTACTGAGCCTGAAAGGCAATATTGGTGGGCCCAGGTAGCCCCGCCAGTACTGTCTGCTGAGCATGCTCCATCTGGAGGAATGGGTTCCAAGGAGCTCCAAAGCTGACAAAAGGAGTGGTGGATAGGGTGCAGGAGAGAAGACTCCTTCTCCAGGAAGCCAGAGAGAAGGTGGAGACTAAGAGAGGATCACATAGCAGGTCAGGACCCTGACAGTTCCTTGTCCAACCACCACCCCTTTCTAGACAGGTCTTGCCCTGCTCAGTTGAGACTTTGTTTGAAATATAGGATCCATGCCCCAAACTGAAGGGGCACATAGGTAGGAAGTATCCCAAGGTGGCAGATTTAGGCTCTGTATGGTGAAGAGCCTGGCAGTGTTACTTCCCAAAGGGCCCTGGGCTGGGACCTGGCAAAAGGGGAGGGCCCTGGTCCCCCTACCGTGCCCCACTTACGGGCAAAGGCTCAAACACTCACATCCTGGGGCAGGGAGCAGGCACTACTACTGCTCCCTGAAAGCGAGACAAGGGGTTGTCATCTGAGTATCCTACAATTACTGCCTTTCCTTTCTCACTCCCACCCCTTTCCCCCAAAAAGTTAGACAAAGTCATATTTTTGTACTGGATATCCAATTCTTGTATTAAAGTAGCTCAAATCTAAAATGTATCCAGATTACATATTAAAATGACAGCTTCAAGGTAATTTTGAATATGTACAATTTCTGCTTATAACTGACCAGTACATGTCAGTATATTTTGCTTTGTTTTATGCAGTTCATGGTGCTGCCCCAAAATAAGATCAGACAACAATAGTCAAAATGTAGGGCAAACCACAATCTCACCCTATATAGTAATTTACCATCTTCACGGACTTGCAACCTTTTTTTTTTTACACCATCAGTGAATTTTCCATTTCTTTTACTGAACATCAGTGAGCAATCTAAATAAACACATATTTGATACAAAATAAGCTGACAGTGAAGAAGCAAACCAACTGCAGTTCTTCCAATGCATCCCCAGTACCAACATTCCAAAAGATGTCAAATTAAGGCCTGGGCACTCTGGGGCTGCCAAAGATCCTGTGTCACTTTTTTGCAAGAGCAAAGTTGTAAGCTCAGGTTTCTTAGCCAAATTCCACATTTGCAAATTACGTTTTGTCTCCCTAATTTCTACCCATAGTTTTTAAATGGAAACAATAGATGATATCTTGGCCACATTGAATTAGTGGCAAAATTCCCATTGACTTTGATGGAGCAAGTATTTCATCCAGTACTTAGCATATACTGACAATGGAGTCATGGTGCCAGTCACTACCCTGGGTCTAGATGGTCCCCTGCAAACCTAGAAAGAGGGATTCTCGATGGAAGAGATAATATAACTCCTAGCCCTGTCCCAATCTTCCCCCTTTGCCCTCAACCTCTTTACAGATCCTGGACTTTTAGAGAGGCACCTGTGAGGTCTGGAACTGTAGGACAGTGCCCTAGACATGGCTGACAACCCTTCCAAGCAGCAGGAGGAAGATCTGTTTTCAGTGGGGACCCTGCATATATCGATCTGGAGGAGATAATCTGGGTCACTGTCTTTTCCATTTATTTGCTCTTGCTGTTATATGAGAACGCCTTCCAGATAAACCCTACTTATGACTAAGGTGCCTGCCCATCAATCTCATTGTCAGGGCAAAATTAATTTTAGATAGAATTTTCTACGTGCCCAAGTGACTTGGAGCCTAAATGCCATTGACATTCACTGAGACTTAGTCCTAAGCATCTATGTCACTTTGAAAAATGGAACTTAGGCCTCTAAGTTATTTGGACAATTTAGAAAATGTTACTCATTATCTCTTACAAAACTCAAACAGAATGTTAAAAGAAATCTAAAGCAGTATCCCCTTCCCACGGGTGAGACGGGAGTCTTGAACATGTGGGTACATCTTACCATGCATCATCCATATCATCCAGGCTAGCACCTACCTTTTATGAGTAATTCCCCTTCTACAAAGCAAAACAAATGTATCTTACCCCCACATCCCACCCCATCCCCCACACACACAACTTCTCTCCATTTCTTCTACACAAATTTGTGTGTTATTGGAGTTACAATGCACTGATTTCAAAAAAGACACAAATCAAATGTATCTGGAAGGTAGAATTCAACCTTACCTGTTGTGTGCCAACATAGCTGCAAAAACATTTTTATGTTTTGTTGGTTCTGTGATATGACTCATGCTGGTTAACTTTACCACAAAATATGCCTTCGACACACTATATAGTCACCAAAAGTCGTAGCAACAAACAGCTTTTAGTTTAAATATAAATCCTCACAGTAAAATTGGGGACACTAGTGATCATTCACGTTGTCAAACCACATACATTTTTTCCACAAGGGATCATTCATCTTGGAAGATGGGTGTTTAACAGAATGGGAATATGGGAGGGAATCATTTTTCTTTTTAAAGATCTGCAATGTCTCGGATGCTCTGTAACAAACAGAGCAGAACAAAATTCTACTGAACATTCTAATGAATAAGTGCTCAGAATGAGCAAATGAGAGACAATAAGGGAAATCAAATGCAAGAGACTTGATAATTATTTCCTCTTCCAGTCATTCTATTTGACTTTATGTAATTTTATTTAAGGCAGGAATATTGTATGTAGAGGGTTCAATATTGTTTTAATTAAATATGCTCAATTAGTTTGTGAAGAAACACTTCCCTGCAAAACTCGACTGTGATGCTTTGTGAACTCATTCTTTCCCTAAAGCTACAATCAACTTTAATAGATGTCCTAACTCTAACAAAACCTTTATGTAACTTAATAAAGACTGTTTAGAACAACTGCAATAAATGAAGGTTGCAGAAAGAAGGTAAGTTGTCTTGAGGGTGCACTTACACCAAAAATGGGAAGAGAAAGGAGGCATGTCTTCAGAGTCTGCAAACTACTGCAGCTTATACAAACAACAGTGAGCCTCAAAAGAATCAGCTGCTTGCAGCTGGCTCAGGTCTTAGCATTTGGGTATTTTAAGGCAGCAGAAGCCTCCTTTCTATAGTTCCAGATGTATGAAATATTTCTGCTTGTTGTCATTTTGATATACCTTTAGGGGAAATTCACTTCACCTGCATAAATTCAGAGTCACCTTGCTCTATGTGAGCGAACTGTGGATCTTCCTATCCCTATCCTGGCAACTACAGACCCACCAACCTGAGCTCAGAAGTATGCAAGGCTTTAGAAATTTTGAAGGAAGGAATAATTAAAGACATGGAGGAAAATAGGATGAAATGAAACACACATTTACCAAAGGTAGATCATGCCAGACTAACCTGGTATCTTTCCCTAATAGAGCTGATTCACTAGAGAAGGGAAATGTGGTAGATCTGATCTATCTGGATTTCAGTAAAGCCACACGGGAAATTATTAGTTAAACTGGAGAATGTGGGGATTAGTGCAAGAATTGTAAGGAACTAGATAAAAGGGAAAATGGGTGTGCTGAAAGGGGAACTATCAGGCAGGAAGGAGATTACTAGTGGAGTTCCTAAAAGATCAGTCTTGAGATTGATCTTATTTAATGTTTTCATTAGAGACCCACACTCTCTGGCCTCCTTATGCACGTGCACCTACCACCTAAGACATACACCTGCAGGGTAGCTTGAATTTCTGCCCACTTCACTACAGCTGTTCACCTGCCACATTGTCCTATCTTGATAAATACCTCTTGCAAACAGCAGATAAGCTTCATGTTTAGCAAACTGGAATTTTACCAAATCTAGTTTCATTTTCTGCTACTCCAGCAACATCCATTATGCATATAGTTCACAAGTACGCCAGTTGGACTCAATTTTATATCCTCCTGTTTCCAAAAGTATTGCCTTTGTTTGGGCTGGGACATAAGGATTCCAACCCTATAAAAACAATATTTCAGTACATAACTCCAGCCGGCAACTTAATAGCCTATTGCCTCAGCTTTGCTAGGAGCCTCAAGGACAAGGGCTTTGTGCGGGGTCCTTGCAATAGAATTTGAGGAGCACAAACTGACAGGCCAACAAGTCACTCCCCTTCTCTTCTGCTCTCCTACCTCTTCTACTCCAGAATTGACCCTTGTTTCTCTTCTCTCCTCACTCTCTCCAGCCTGGTCTACACTACAAAGTTAGGTCAACATAAGCCACGTTAGCTGAATTTAATAATATATGTGACTACACTAGTAAGTCCCTTTTGTCAACCAAAGTGGCCTGTAAAGTCAACTTCTGTACTCCACCTCTGCGAGAGGCATAGCGCTTGATTCACATCCCCAGGTTGACCTGGGGATAGTGTAGACACTGAGTTGTGTAATTCGAATGAATTGCCCTCTTGGAGGTGTCCCACAGTGCTCCGCTGTGACCGCTCTGGAGTGCACTTTCAACTCCACTGCACGTCAGCCAGGTGCACAGGAAACCGCTGCTCCCCTGTTAAAGGCCTGGGAACTTTTGAATTTTCATTTCCTATTCGATCAGGGTGGCGAGCTCATCAGCACAGCTGATCATGCAGACTCAAGGTTGCAAAAGCGATCCAGCATGGAGTACACAGAAGGTGCTGGACCTTACTGATGTGTGGGGAGAAGAGTCTGTGCAGGCAGTGCTCTGATCCAGCAGAAGAAATGCTGACATCTGTGCCAAAAGCGTGCAGGGCATGGGGGAGAAGGGCTACACCAGGGACACGCAGCAGTGCCGCGTGAAAATAAAGGAGCTTTGGCAAGCGTACCAGAAGACAAGCGAGGCAAACAGTCGTTCTGGTTCTGACCCACAGACATGCCACTTTTATGAGGAGCTGCATGAGATTCTCAGCGGCAACCCCATGACTATCCCAAAACGCTTCGTGGATACCTCCCAGGAGCCCCGGCCTACCTTAAGCAACAATGAGGAAAACATATCAAGAACTGTTTTTAACCCTGGAGCTCATCCCTTCACAGGATCAATTGTCGATGGAGCATGATGCCGGGGAAGGCACCTCTGATAAGCACACATTTCCAATCAAACTGTAGGGGTTACATGCTATTATTTTTAATTTTTAATCGGAACAAAAAAGTAGGTGTAGTGAGTATCAGTGACCACTCCAGCTACGCAGAGGGCACTCTCCGAAAAAGACTGTTTATGTGCACAGGGATGGCCCTGGAATCCTCCATGGAGAGCTCTAGGAAGCTTTCATGGAGATACTCTGCAATCCTTTGCGGAAGGTTTCTGGGAAGGGCTGCCTTATTTTGTCCACCACGGTAGAACACTTTCCCACACCACTCCAGTATTAACTCTGCTGGCATCATTGCAAAGCACAGCATTGCAGCATAAAGGACCAGGTCTGTTCCCAGACACTTGCAGCATCTGCTTCCTTGCGGCCTCGGTTACCCTCAGGAGAGTGATATCGCTTATGGTCACCTAGGGGAAATGTAGGAACTTTTAAATGCTAGCCCTTAAACCGCAAACAATTCAACAAGTAATCCACCCGTATTTGGTGAAATCTGTGTCACACAGCCATGCTTTCCCAAGCGTGCTGTGGGTGTGGTTGGAAGGGATCACTGTGTATTGCAACCAGCATTAAAAAAAGGAGAGGTGCCGGCTTCCTGTTTGTCTCCCTTCCCTCCCCCTGCCTCCAACCCGGTGCCGCTTTTGTAAAAATCAAACTATTTAGGTGGCTTTACACGGGTGCCTGTCCTCAAGGACCATCCAGGTTGCTAGGGAAAAGGGGGGTTTTCTGAAGCTGCAACCAGTGATCCCAAGGATGATGTCTTCACAAAAGCAGCTGCACAAGACCTCTCGCCCATGCCTCATGGCCTTACTCACCATGGCTGGAGCAGCAAACCGACTCCGGCAGTAGCCAACAGTTGTGATTACATTGTGGCTTGCAGGGAAGTGCATTGAGGGGTGCTTGTTTGTTTTTTTATAAAAAAAATTAACCTTGCACCTGAAATAATGTATGCAGTGTTAATGCTACCCTTGTGCTTTGTGTTCTTTGTAGCTGAAACCTTGTCCATCGATGCATCCTCCATACCGGAACACAGACTTTCCCAGATTAGAAGGTAGAAAAAGAAGACTCGGGAGGATATGTTCAGTGAGTTAATGCGTGCCTCTGAGAGTGACAAGACAGAGCTCAGCGCTTGGAGGATTACACTGTCTGAGAACCTGGACATGGACCGGGAGGACAGGAGAGCATGCAGGGAACAAGAGCGTGCCATGAAGGAAGAGATGCTGAGGATCAATCATGAGGGAGCAATCAGACATGGTTAGGCGTCTGGTTGAGGTTCAAGAAAGGCAGCTGGATGCTAGAGTCCCTCTGCAGCCTCTGTTGAACCTGCTGCCATCATCGCCCAGGTCTACATTCTCCTCCGCAAAACGACCTATGAAGTGGGATGGGGAAGTTTGGTATCCCTTGTACTCAATTCCAGGGGAGGGTACGAGGAACAGAAGGTGTCCATTCCCACACCTTTGTTTGCTATTGCAGTGCAATTGTAAACAAGCTGTCCTTGTTTCTCCCTCCCCCCAGTGTTATCAGCCCTTTTGCCCCAGGTTATCTTACTTTTCTTTGCTGTCTCTCTGTGTGTATGTGCATAGTAAAACTTAATGAATTGAAGAGAAAAGACTCTCTATTCATTCAGCACATGGTGGTTGGTAGGGTTACCATACGTCCAGATTTTCCCGGACATGTCCGGCTTTTTGGGCCTCAAATCCCCATCCGGAGCGAAAACCCAATAAGCCAGACATGTCCGGGAAAATAGGGAGGGAGGGACCGGCGGTGCTCGGCAGTGGGCTGGAGCTGCTGGGGCCGGCAGTGCTCGGCCGGGGGCCAGGCCAGGGCCGGCGGTGCTCGGCCGGGGGTGCTCGGCCGGCGGTGCGGAGCCGGGGGTGCTCGGCCAGTGGTGCAGAGCCGGGGGCCGGGGCCGGAGGTGCGGAGCTGGGGGCCGGACCGGCGGTGCTCGGCCAGCGGTGCGGAGCTTGGGGCCGGGGCCGGAGGTGTGGAGCTGGGGGCCGGGCCGGCGGTGCTCGGCCGGGGGCCGGGGTCGGGCCGGGGGTGCTCGGCCAGGGCTGGCAGTGTGGGGCCCAGGGCCGGCAGTGCGGGGCCGGGCGGTGCTCGGTCGGGAGCCACTGGTGCGGGGCCGGGGGCCGGAGCCGGGCGGTGCTCGGCCAGGGGTCGGCGGTGCCGGGCCAGGCAATGCTCGGCCCGAGGCCGGGGGCTGGAGCCGGCGGTGCGGGGCCAGGAGCCGGCAGTGCAGAGCCGGGGGCCGGGACCGGCAGTGCTCAGCCGGGGGCCAGCACCCCAGGGCCCGAGCCAAGCCAGGTGGGAGACGCTGGGGCCAGAGCCTCTTGGCCTGGACCGGCCAGCCGCCGGAGGGAGCCGCTCAGCCAGGGGGGCTGGACTGGGCCGCACCCCCCCGCCCCAGCTTGCCTGCTGCTTCAGGCTTCCCGCGAATCAAATGTTCGCGGGAAGCAGGGGATGGGGAGGGGTAGCTGGCGAAGCGTCCAGGGGAGGGGGCGGAGCTGGGGCGGGGCTGGGGAGGGGCGGGGCTGGGGCAGGGGGCGTGGAAGGGGCGGAGTTGGGGCGGGGGCGGGGCCTGTGGAGTGTCCTCTTTTTGGACCCTTAAAGTATGGTAACCCTATGGTTGGTGGGGGTGGTGTTTACAGGGGAGAAAATTCAATGGAGGGGACAACTTGGTAAAGAACACCACAGATAAGAGTCACATTGCTGAAACTGGTTTTCAAAGCCTCACGGACCGAGCCCCTTGATGTGTTCTTCTCATTACCCTGGTGTCTGGCTGATAAAAACCTCCACCCCGGAGGAAACTTTTCTCCCTTTGTTTCACAAATATTATGAAGCACACAGCAGGCAGCAGTAACAATGGGGATATTGCTTTCACTGAGGTCTAACCTAGAAAGCAAACAATGCCAGCAGCCTTTTAAACATCAAAAGGCACATTCCACCACCATTCTGCACTTGCTCAGCCTATGGCTGAACCGGTCTTTACTGCCGTCCAGGCTGCCGGTGTACGGCTTCATGAGCCATGGGAGGAAGGGGTAGGCTGGGTCTCCCAGGATCACGATTGGCATTTCAATATCACCAATAGTTATTTTGCAGTCTGGAAAGAAAGTCCCTGCTTGCAACTTTCTGAACAGACCAGAGTTCCTATGATGCCCGCATCATGCACCTTCCCCAACCATCCCATGTTGATGTTGGTGAAATGGCCCCTGTGATCCACCAGCGCTTGCAACACCATTGAGAAGTACCCCTTTTGGTTTATGTACTCATTGGCAAAGTGGTCTGGTGCCAAGATAGGGATATGCATTCCATCTATCACCCCACCAGTTAAGGAACCCCATCATGGCAAAGCCATCCACTATGTCCTGAAAGTTGCTCAGAGTCACTACCCTTCTTAGCAGAAGTCTATTGATTGCCCTGCTAACTTGAATCCCAACAGACCCCACTGTAGATTTATCCACTCTGAATTGATGCTCCACTGACCGGTAGCAGTCTGGCATTGCAAGTTTCCACAGAGCTATCACCACTTGCTTCTCCACTGTCAGAGCAGCTCTCATTTTTGTATTGCTGCACTTCAGGGCTGGGGAAAGCTCTCTACACAGTTCCATGAAAGGGGCCTTACGCATTTGAAAGTTCTGCAGCCACTGCTCATCATCCCATAGCTGCATAACGATGCAGTCCCACCAGTCACTGCTTATTTCCTGGACCCAGAATTGCTCCGCTCCATGGCTTCCAGCAGGGCTGCTTGCATGGTATCATATTGTTCCACGTAGTGGCTCCTGCTTAAGCTGAGTAAATACTGCAGGATAAGGTGCAAGGTGTTTGTAATGCTCACAACAACAGTGTACAGCTGAGTGGGGTCCATGCTTACCGCGCTACGGGATCTGCGCACGTAACCCACGCTTAGGAAAAAAAGACGTGAAAAAGGCTTGGTTTCTTTGCCGTTGATTTCAGGGAGGAAGGTAAGGGCATCCTGGGAGGCTAATGCCATGTTCCCATAACCACCCGCGCAAATGTTTTGTTCCATAAGGCATTGCAATCCCAACCCAAAATTTCACTCGACTACATGCACTGTAGGATATTGTTCTGTGCGTCAATGCAAACCCTGCTAGTGAGGATGCACTCCACCAACACAATGAGCATAGTGGGGATACGCAAGATGGACTTGCTTAAATCGGAGGCTAGATGTTGACTTACATAAAATTGACTTAACTTTGTAGTGTAGACATGCCCTCAGTGAACTACAGTGCTAATAAGCGACATAAACACCACCCTATATCGGAAACCTACTGACCACTATACTTATCTACATGCCTCCAGCTTTCATCCAGACCACATCACATGATCCATTGTCTACAGCCAAGCACTAAGATACAACCGCATTTGTTCCAATCCCTCAGACAGAGACAAACCCCCTCAAGATCTCTATCAAGCATTCTTACAACTACAATATGCACCTGCTGAAGTGAAGAAACAGATTGACAGAGCCAGAAGAATACCCAGAAGTCACCTACTCCAGGACAAGCCCAACAAAGAAAGTAACAGAACGCCACTAGATGTCATCTTCAGCCCCCAACTAAAACCTCTCCAGTGCATCATCAAGGATCTACAACCTATCCTGAGGGACGATCCCTCACTCTCACAAATCAGACGTCAAGAATTATAACATTCAAAAACCAGTCGAAGAACACTTCAATCTCCCTGGTCACTCAATTACAGGCCTAAAAGTCGCAATTCTCCAACAAACTTCAAAAACAGACTCCAACGAGAGACTGCAGAATTGGAATTAAATTAAAACTGGACACCATTAAATTAGGCTTGAATAAAGACTGGGAGTGGATGGGTCATTACACAAAGTAAAAATTATTTCCCCATGCTAATTTTCCCCCAACTATTACTCACACCTTCTTGTCAACTATTGGAAATGAGCCATCCTCATTATCACTACAAAAGTTTTTTTTCTCCTGCTGATAATAGCCCACCTTAATTGATTACTCTCATTATAGTTGGTATGGCAACACCCATTTTTTCCATCTTCTCTGTGTATATATCTTCCTACTGTATTTTCCAATGCATGCAGCTGATGAAGTGGGTTTACCCCACGAAAGCTTATGCCCAAATAAATTTGTTAGTCTCTAAAGTGCCACAAGTACTCCTATTCTTGTTTCAGTGAACTCAGCCATTCTACGGTTTCAACCACCACCTGTATGCAGACAATTCCCAAATCTACTTCCCTACACTGACCTCTTCCCCCTCTATCAGATATTGCCTCTTTGCCCTATCTGTCTCCTCCATTCAGTTTTGTGCCTTTGTCATACTGCTTTGTAGGCTTGAAGCAATCTTCCTTCCCTTGTCAGACAAACACTCACTCTCTCCTTTAAATCCTTCAGTAAATTCCAGAGATTCTTCCTACCTTGCTCTCCCCAGAGAGAGAGGGGGGGGCCATTTTTTGTTGGCACAACTCTGGAAATAATTATTTTCAGATGGTAAAATATTTTTAGTAGACATAAAATCTCATTGTCCTTTTTCTCTTGCCTCTTTCTCTTTCCTGTCAGTCATCTTATCTAGTCACAATAATTTATCTATAATTTTATATTCATTTCCCAAACTCTTAGAATTCACCAGCACCCTGCCATTCCCTTTGCAGCTTTACAAGCTTTTGTTGTATATGTAGAGTCCACCCTTAATCTTCGCTGGAACTATTCATCTCTGCAGGTGACTTACCTTTCCTGCCACTGCTTCACACTTTCCATGTGCTATGCATTTGCATAGTTAGTCATCAGCTGAGTTTCATTATGGTGCCTTTTATAACCTTTGCTATCATTTTTAATCTTGCCTGCTTTTTTTGTGCTGCTTCTCCTTTCATTTTTATCCTGTTGCTAGAAAGGCCCTGTTAGATAGTTCTGTTCCCTATTAAACTCTTTCCATATCAGAGTGTCAGAATGCAAACATTTTTAAGATTAGTGCATAACTCCCTAGACCCTGGTGAGCTATGGTATTGAAAGAGCTTCATATCCCAAAGGTTTCTTATTCTTTCCTGTACTCAGTGCTAATCAGTCTCTTCCAGGCCCTGAAGTATCTCTGCCACTGAGTGTCTCGGTCTCTCTCTCACTACAGATAGCTCTTTGTCAGTTTTTGAAATCTCTTCTTTTCCCCATTACCTTGTCCTGCTGTTCTTACATTCACTTTCTTTACTCACTAAAATATTTAAAGGCAGTATCCCAGTTGTTGCAGGATTAAACCAGCCCTTTGGAAGGCGGCGGGGAAGGGAAGGAACAACAGGGGCTACAGGAAGAAAGAAATCTGACAATGTTTCTGCTGGCAAGATGTACTAAAAAAAGTCAAGGCTAAGCCACAGAACAGAGTGGGCTGCAAGATCCTAAGACATATAAGTGCTCCTAGAAGCAGAGCAAAGCAGATATGGATCACCCACTGGTTCAGCTTCATATTTCCTGAATTGTGGTGCTTTTGTACAAGGATAATAAACAGTCAAGGAAAATGATAAATATGACTCCACAGATGAAGCAGCATTGTTAGAACTAGCTCACCATTAATGCAGTTTCAGAACTTCTTTCTGCAATGTAGTATCAGTGTTACAGAACCAATTATCAGAATTACATCCACAAGTTTTAAGAAAAAAATGTTCAATCTTTATCCCCCTATTTCTTCCCAGTTTTAAGCTCCTACTCTTTCTTCTTTCACTTTGCCAGCTCCATGTCTCTTTGCCATCTCTTTTTATTTCATCATTATCTTGTTAAGAATTTTCATGGACATTTTTATATAGCTCCATTCATTCTGCTGACATAGAAGTCAGTGTTCTTCCTGCTATTGGTTTCTGCACAACAACAAACGTACTAAACCAATTTTAATACAGAGAGAAATTTGAATCTATGTAATAACACACTATATTTGTCTGTATGTCCATTCCCAATATATGTGCACTGTTCCCCTGTAGTGGAGAGAATGTCTAACCTGCTCAAAGATGTAGCTTACACATGGTGTGAAACATTCATCCTTGTGTTCTTAACACATACATATGGAGCACTAATAATACCTCTGATAATATAACCCAGGTTCACTTCACAGTTCTGTCATCCATGCCACTCAGGAGATGGCACTTGCATACTATAAAAGGGTACTTCTAAATGAGCATTATTAGTATATACAACTTAGATACTGTTAGATTCTTAAACAATACCTCTGTCTTCTCTTTTAGTGTGGTGAACCTGTGAGACCCTCTCTCTGGCTTGAATGTGTGTTTAGTTCCACTGTCAATTCCTGCAATCTTCTAAATTTTATTCTTTAGTTTTTTATTTCCTTTTTCACTTGTTGTTTCCCTCCACCCTTTTTTGGCTTGCTATTAATTTGCACCAAAAATGGCGGTAACAGACCCCTAAAATACCATCAGTTATGCAATGTTATCTAGTTATTAGAATATGTTACTGTGCTGTATTTGAGCTTAAGTATTTTAATGCGGGTTTTCTGGAGATATATGGTCATACACACAAATAGCAGAGGTATATAAAGCTACCTTCACTGTGACCTTTAAGAATCCATAGTGCTAAACCATGTTGAAAGAACTCGGATGAAAAATAAGAGCGATAAAGAAAAGCAATATCTAGTGTCCCTGATGCAATATTTGTAAGACAAGGCTTTATAGCAGTTATTTTAACCTTTGACTTGTTCAGGACCTTTGCATCTATCATATGGCCACAATATTAACTTTTCTCTTGAAAGAATTCACATTTGGCCTGGTTTTCTCTCACCTCATTTAGTTCCTGCCTCAAAACATCCTGCTCAGGTTTTTCTCAGTGTTCTGTGTGAATTATCCTGTGACACAATATCATCTAACACTGCACCCCAGGGATTCCTTCCAACTCCACAGCTCTTTGGCATCTTGCAGGACTTGATGCTGCTCCAAGCGGCAGCCTAGTAACCTGGAACAGCCCCCTAGGAGTATTTACTCTGAGTAGTGCATGAGATTCATGGCTCCATCTGTAAATAAACATGAGCTAAGACCACCTATGTGAACTTCTGCCTCCCTACTCAGCAAAAATGTCTTCTATATTTCACAAGGGGGATTTGCCGACTCTTAAAACAAGATCATTCATCTGAAATTACCCCCAGATCCTTAAATCTCCATTTTTCATGACAATATTCACTTTGATTTACCTTACTCACAATCCCTTCACACTTTCATGGCTCCAACCCTAACTCCATTTTTGTGCTGAAGGCATATGACCTCTTTCTAAAGCTTGGCTGGCCTCCTCCTCTCAGTGTTCAGGAGGTTCAGATTTCCTTTAGCTTATCATTAGTGGTGGGGTTGACACTAGCATGCTTTTGCAGAATTTATGTAATGTCATTTGCATGGCTGAGAATTCTGTGCTGTGGAATGACATAAAAACACTGTCAATTGAGCATGGAGCCATTCCTTCCCAACAGCACATGGCTGTCCTGCTCTACAACTAGTAGTGATTGACATTTCAATCTGCAGGACTTCTACTTGCTTTATTTCTTTTTTGGTGTATGTATCACACTAAAATGCAGTATAAATGAGTAGCATGGCTCAACATGGTCTTTCTTAGCTTCATTTCTATTCTCAGCTAAGACTGCTCATCCTGGCTCCACTTGCATTTTTAAAGAGACTCTCCACCTGTTTCAGTCTTATCTGAATGAGATCTGAGCTTCCCTGGGGTTTGCTTGTTTTGCATGTATTCATACTGGCTACATGTATACAGTCACTTGTACAATAAATTAATGCCACATTTGCCATCACTCTTATGCTGGGCCATTTTTTCTGTGTCTTTTCTCCACTAACACAGCATTATTCGCAATGTGGTAATATGTAAAACCAACCTCTGTTAGTTAACATTTCTGTAAGGTTTCATCACTCAAAGCGTAATCCAAATTTTCCCCAGATTCACAGTGTTGACTTTACTTTAGTTCTGCCATATATGTGCTTATGGACTCCACAGGCTGCTGGGTCTGCTTATGTAACCAGAAATGTTCCACTATGACAAGAAGTTTCTGAAGACAAGGGCCTTTGTAAAATAGCTATCATTACTTTAGAGCTATTCTTTCAGCTCTAGTACTGCTGTGAGTGTAACAGACCACAGGTTTTATTTCCCGTAAGACACAACTATAATCATACCTTTGTTTCCTGTTATGCTGTTAGCATCAAAAAAACTATTCCAGCCTTTCGGTATGTGATTTCCAGTCCTTACAGGATCCATCAGAGGGATCTGTGTGTCCAGTAAACCCAGCCATTATGCCTAGACATAAAACAAGCTTTAGGGCTGATTAGAAAAAAGTTTACAAAGCTCTCTCCACTGACCAAGGAAATAGCAACTTAACCAATCTTGATTGTGCTGACAGCTGGGTTTGAACCTTGCACTTTCAGTAATAAGCCTCCGCCATTTGAATTAAATGTCTAGATACTCTAGTTGATAGAACTATTAGATATAAACTTCTTATGCAGTCCAGTCATCAGGAGGGGACAAAAATCCACACTTTCCTTGTGTGGGTTACATTAACAGAGACTGATTATCCATCAGTTTGTGGCAGTGTTATGCTTTCCTGAGGAGAAGCTGCAGCATGAGGCATTCACACTTACACACATCAACTCATCAGACACCTTCTTGAACTAACTTTATTAACAAGAGACTGGGAAAACAGTACTGTACACAGAAAATACTGAAACTTGCCATAACCATAGAAACACCATTAGGGGGAGCTCTATTACTTATTCCAATATCTTACAAAATTAATATCATTTGTGTCACTGGCAGCAGAGAAGCCAATTGTCAAAGAAACCAGTTTCCCTCCAGCTTGAATATTGGACTAATGTCAGAAGAGGACAATTTTTTGTTAATGAATTACATTTTATTGATTATAGAGTTATTCCTATTGCTAAAGCAGCCTGGAAACTGACAGAGTCCATATGCTGCTAGTGTCAGAAATGCTGCCAATCATCAACAATATTATGACCCTCTCCAGCAGAAGTCTCAGCAATGCCAAATTTAACTACAGTCTTTAAGTTTAGCAGACTGATTAGCTAATGAGATTGATAATCAGATACAGAGCCTTTCATGCCAACACCACATTGTGTGAAATGTGCTGGAATGCTCATTGCAAATTTTAGGGCTTCTCTACACTTGGAAGCTTACCAAAATAATTATTCCAGAACAGATATTTCTGCATAAGCCCCCCTGTGAACACTTACTGCAAAATAATTAACAGAGGAGAGAAGGCAGAAAAGGGAATGTAGAAAGGAGGCTGTGACAGATATGGTATTTTCCTGCAATATCCTTGGGAAACCCTATTGAATTAAGTTTAAGTAACTTTGGGGCCCATTGTATTAAATGAATGGTTTATGTATTATTGTGGGCTGGGACTGTATGTAACCTCTGAAGGGAGGAGATGTGACAGATGAGACACCTGGCGGCTTCAAAGGACTATACTGAAAAAAATGCTAGAGAAGAAGGGCTTTTGGGGGGGGGGGGAAGTGTTAAGTTGATTTCCTGGGGAATATCTAGGGCAGGGTAAATGCAAATTGCTCATCTCTCATTATGCAAATATCCAACCTTTTGAAGCTATGCCCTGCAGAGTGGACCACTGGCTGCTAATCACCTGTTAAATGAGGCTGCTATCAAAGGCACAATCTGCATAGAGGAAAGATTGAACTAGTCATGGTTGTTCTGGTTCTGAATCTAGGCAGTCGTGAATTTGTAACTGCAGGGAAAACCTACTTTTGAATTTTGAAGGTCTGACACCTACCAGAGGCTGAGTTACAATTGGGGTGACCTTTAGTAAGCTTTTTAGTATGTGTGTAGGTTCTTGTATTGTTAATATGTATTCCCTGGACTGCTTTCACCTTCAGAATAAATGTTATTGCTTATAAGTTACCAGACAGCTCTTTGTAACTGTGGGCAATACACTGGACATAGCCACTAGAGAGAAATCAGCATTGGCCTTTTAGACAGTCTGACTTGTTGGGGATATCACAGTGTAGGCAGAGAACTGGCAACAAAGGTGCAATTAGCAGAACTCTGACAGAGGCACTAGAGGGGAGGGTGTAAAAGAGTCCTCAGTAGTTCCTCCCGTAGAGGGTGAGGGAACCTGACCACACCCAGTTTCTACATTGGGTGGTCATGACAGAGGCCCTACTTCCCTACTATTTGCAAGGCAGGCTTTGCCCTTTGTGGGCCTCCTTAAGTTTCTCTGGCTGGGGGATCAAAATGAAAGTCACAAACCCCACCCATTCATGGATACTCCTTCCCTGCAGTCCTAGCAAAAGGGGGAGGAGGGTGATGTGTCTATAGTGCTACCAACAATCCAGCCCCAACGTAATGGATTTGGAGAAATTGCTCTTGCTGGATCTCTGAGACAGGTTCAGCCTGTCTGACTTACTCTGGGAATCCACTGTACTCTCCTCAGGGTTGGAGTGAAGGTTTCCTGCCTAGAAGTTCCCAACACAGGTTTGGGAGTTGCTCCTGCAGTCTGCTGCTTAGGGCAATCCATCTCCCTCCCCCATGCTAACTGCAGTTTCCTCCCTTTTGAAGGCCACCTCCCTATCAAGCATGATTGAAAGGACCAGAGGGGTGAGGCTAGCCCTGCTGCCAGAGACTTTCTAGCCCCTGCCTCATCCGTGTGGGGCCTAATCATCCCATCACAGAAGGAGTGAAGTAACGTTGCAGAGAGTGAATAAAGGCAGGTTGTGGATGCTGGTGGTAAAGCAACTGAGGGAGGGTACTGGAGGGAGGATCTAGGAAGATGAGGAGAGAGGGAGCAGCTGGAGGACAGAAGGGATGAGGTAAGCCATTACTAGAGGGAGGTGATCCAACGATCAACTCTAGTATTGTTTAAAAAGCAAAATAAATCGTATTTGAAGTGAAGTGATCTCAGGGGGATGCTCTTACCCTCTAAAAAGGCTATTAAAGACTAATTATTTCCATAAAATCATCAGTGATATCCTCACAGTACTTTTCAGCCACATTTGAAAACACCTAACACAGAGGGAAGAAACCCACATTCAGGTTCTGCAGGCACCATCTGTTAAGCAGGGACACGCAGAAGTACCGAAGGCTGCCAGCTGGCTGGCCATTCCTCACTCTTTTCAAATAAACATGCAACATGTTTTCAGTAAATTCTGAACAGTACAACTTCTCTTTCTCCTACCTCCCTTTCTCACTTACAGCATAATAGAAATAGGGTGAGAGCGCTATTTGTCTCAGCCATATTGTTCTTTCCCAGCAGGATAAATGTCCACTTCAGAAGATTATTAGTTCATAAAACAGGCTGCCCAGCCTAATATTCGTTATTAATCATTTTATGAACTGTAAAGGGAGTTATTAGCGCCTTGGATGAGGCTAAAGAAATAAGATCTACTTAAAAGATCTCTTTTCAGCACAAACCTTAATTACTTCAAGGATATTTCAGTAGATAATGACTTAATTTTAGAGAAAGATTTTCATCCCAAAGAACTTTTGAAATTATATACAGAAATTGCTGAATGCAGCTAACTCTGCCATGAGATGCAGCAACTAGATAACTCTGCACTGCATCTTGTTTGGGCCAACAAATGCCTTACACAGTTACTGGGGAAGCAGACAGACAGTCTCCCAACACAGAATTTGACCAGGACACTGGGGCTAGCACCACAAACTTTTGCTAAAAGTCACATGGGACTCTTTAATAACCTCAAAAAGTCAAGACCTCAGTTTTACTTCTCAGTAGATGCCAATAGCCCCTCTTTCTCCATTCAATGTCTATATAGGAAGCCACCAGAAAAGCTGGTGCTTGCACTCTAAGTGGAATGGAAGAATCAAATTAGCATGGTGAAAAGGGGCTCGCAATCCCATCAGATGCCCATGAGCAGCTGAAATGCCATGGCACACCTTGTCCATATGTGTACCTATATATTTTAGGGTATTATACAGCCAACCATCCCCTTAGCATCTGAGTGCCTTCCATGTAAAGTGAACTGTAATTTTGGAGTCCCTAATTGATTGGCTCTTCCCCCTTTCTTAATATCTGGAATAACTCCACTAAAGTCAGTGCAGTTATTCTGGATTTACACTAGCATAACCAACAGAATTTTGTCCCAGTGCTTTGTGCAAAGTACTGCTTTACCTCTTGCATAAAAGGCTTTTTACATTTTAAAAAAATGTTGCATTTTAGAAGGAGATGAAATATAGAATCTGTGGTTTTACTCTGTCATGTCACATAATTATCAGCTTCATGTTGTGTTTCTTCTTCCCAAAGAATGCTTCAGACTACACAATTAGCCAGGCTGTAGATTCTTGCAAGCAGAGGGCAATGCGCATGTACATTGCCTAGCACAATGGGTTCATGATTCCCAAGTTAGACCTCTAGGGTTTATTGCAATGTAATTAATAATAATCAGACATTCAATAAATTGTATACAAGTAATTAGTAATAGTTTTCATTGAGTACCGACAGTTAATTCTATGTCCATTAGGGAGCTTTTTCTCATAATGAGCTAAATTTCTTCATCTGGAGTCAAGTTCCCTTTCCTTCATTTACCTTGTTCTAGATTAGCATGGCTTAGTTTAAAAAAAAAAAAACTGCACACCATTGACAGCAATGGCCTGATCCTGCAAATATTTAAACATGTGAGTAATTTAACTCAGACAAGCCGTCCTATCACTGTAGTAGCAACACTTATGTGAGTAAAGTTACTCACATGCATAAGTGTTTACAGGATCAGGCCCAAAATTAATCCCAGGAATGGTTTCACACCACTCAATAGCATTTGCTTGTTTTTATTTTGACAATACAAACTCCTGTTTCAAATTTATTAGACACTAGGGCCCAAATTCACAAAGGCATTTAGGCACCTCACTCCCACTAATCTCAGTGGGAGTTAGGCACCTAAATACTTTTGTGAATCTGGGACTAGAGGCTTGATCCAAACAAAGCCCGGTGTATTCCCATTTACTTTATGATGCTTTGAGTCAGGCCATAGGGCACTTACATTTCCAGTGGGAGCTAGCATTTAAAAAAAAAAATCTATCAACTTGTACACCACCTAAAAATCTGTTATAAGAAAATTTCAGAATATGCTCATTGACTTCTGGTGAAGAAAGCAGTAATGTTAGTGGGAGTTTCCACTGAGAGAATGTAGGGGATCCACCACAATTAATGTTGTGGCAATGCCAGAGCCATATAGGAAGGAAATGCAATTCACTTGAATGGCTAATTCCATTGTAAGAAATGCTTCACATGCTGACACACTCCTGACAATGCAAATATATCCTCACACAACCTAAAAACATCAGGAAATTACATACCTTTTTGTTGTTTTGGTATCAAAATACCTCAGGATGGACTAAAACAATTACATCAAGGAAATTCCATGTGAAGGTTGTCATTGCATCTTACAAAGCCATAACAATATAAATGTATATAAATAAACTAATACATAATCAAGAGTAGATTTACTGCACTGCATCCCACACAACTCATATCCTGTAGCATTATTTCCTGTCATTAATTACATTGTCTATATCAAAAAGTTATCAGCCAGCCAATTGGAAACAACTTAATGAGCTAAATTTCATACTCTGGGGTCAAGTTCTTTCTCCTTCATTTGTCTTCATTAGCAGCCTCTCTCCAGGCTTTCCAAAAATAGAAGACAGAAAATTAGTCAACAGATTTTAAAATTCTATCTCAAGGATGCTCAGAAATTAAACATAACAGCTTTTAGGACTAATTTTGGATTGTTATTGTTGAATAATATGACAAAAAAATGCACACTTTTCCTTACTAGTTATTTACATTGTGGATATTAATGGTAATGATCTCACATTTACCTAGCATCTCTACCCTCAAGGATACCAAACCACTTTACAGAAATCCTACCTGGTTGACAAGCTACAGCTAGAATATTATTTCATACATAGGCTACACTTGTGTAGTGGAATGGAAGCTTTGAGATTCCTCAGTTTTCTATACATTCTTCCACTGATGGAGGGGGGGTTGCCCCTCTCCAGGAACAAAGTAGGTTCAGCCCCTTCAAACCAGTGATATCCCTCAATATCTGCACAGGTATCAGGAGATCCATGAAAGCATTGGTCATCTACACACAGATCCTGTTTCTCCACAGTAGCCCCCAGCCCCTTTCTGTCTCCTGTCACTGTTGGTACAGCAGGAGCCATGAAGACAAGAGCTCCTCCGCTGGACCCTGCACCACATGAAGGATCCATATGGGGAGAAAAGTTAGTTAGTTAATGGTCACAGGGTTAGCATTTGTTTGCCTACAAAATTCCTATGAGGGTGGAGGTACCTAGGGGATGCCCATCCCCTCTGTAGGCACAGACTCTGATCCCACAAACCATCCACTGGAGAAGAGGGGAAAGCAATGCCGCAGAGGTAGCCCTTCTCTGCCCAATGTCAGAATTTATTTGATACTCATGCCCTCTGCTCACAGCAGTGGAGGATATAACAGGGCTTTATTCTCAGAGGAATTACATCATATATCACTGAGATGCATGAACATGTGAGGTGAACAGCAGCTGTTTAAAAGTTCACTGCAATAGATAGACATGTACACCAGTTTAGGACAGAAAGTGAAGGACATCAGCATATCTAATTGGAATTGCAGGGGGGATTTTTAGTAGGTGGGTGGAGTATGGAAGGAAGCCAGATCACCAGCATTAAATACTCTCCTCTTGCATCAAGTACCAGGGGATCTCTAATGACCTCAAGTGGCCAGGACCTCAGATTTGCATCTCATGTGAAAGAAATAGTTCCTTCTGTACTAAATAAAAAAGTGTGTTTACAAAAGCGAAGGTTGATAATATGCAGTATTGTTGTGGCTGTGTAAGCTCAAAAGTTTGTCTCTCTCACCAACAGAAGTTGGTCCAATAAAAGATATTATCTCACCCACCTTGTCTCTCTAAGATTGCCAATAGCCAGACACCTGCTCTTTCATTTGAGCAGAATGGTAATTTACCCACAGGTACACCTCTACCGCGATATAACGCCATCCTCGGGAGCCAAAAAATCTTACCGCGTTATAGGTGAAGCCGCGTTATATCGAACTTGCTTTGATCCGCCGGAGTGTGCAGCCCCGCCCCTGCCCTCCCCCCCACCCCGGAGCATTGCTTTACTGCGTTATAGCTGAATTTGTGTTATATCGGGTCGCGTTATATCGGGGTAGAGGTGTCTGAGGAAAGCTTCAAAGGATCAAACAGGGTCATGTAAAAAAATTATCAAATCATCTTTTAGTACAATCCTCTCCACTGGTAATGCAGCAGGAAAAGGAATTGGCAAAGCCATTTGAGCACTTGGACATATTATAGGTAGCAGGTTCGTCACACAATTTCTTCTTTGAGAGCCAAAGATTTGTCTGCTGGGCATTACAGGGTGTGGGAAATTCTCTAAACCTGTGAAGAAAGAGTAAGAGAGTGTTGGAGTGGTCAGACCAGATCACTGGGGGGGTCCTATTACTAGGTTCTATTTACAGCTCTGCCACTGACTTGCTGTATGTCCTCCAGCAAGTCATTAAAGGGCAATTTCAATGAACTTCCTTTGCGTGTTCTGTAGGGACCCTGGGGGTTCAGAAATGAGGGGGCATATCAAAATAGATTGTGTAATCTGATCTTGGAACACACTCTTTCCATGCCTCACCCAATTATCTGGGTGTTTAGGCCTGGGCTGGGGGCTAAGCCTCTGCCATTTTCAAAAACACATTGATATACGATGCTCTCCCCTCTTCACACACTGTCACCCTGGTTCTAAGGATCCCAGCTTCTCCTCCACCTCCTAGGCCAATGAAAACACTTCAGCAATCCTTGCGTAGGACATCCCTGGCCTACCAGGACAGTGCAATGTCAGAATCAGCCCTTGAACTGGTAGAAAAGTCTCAGTTGGTGGGACCAAAGGGAGGCAGGCTTATGTGACCGATGGGTGCAGGGTGTAAAAAGTCCCTGCCAGGCTGCTTTGTCTGTGAAGCTATGTAAATCTGTCAGAACCAGGGAGATGGAGATGTCATCTGACTCTCTCTTCGGATCTAGTCAGTCGAGCTGGGTCAGAAGCAGTTTTCTCATCCTGGGAAAACTTTCACGATTTCAAACAAACATTTCCCCCTTCCCTCCATCTCAAATCAGAATGGAAAGTCAAAAATCTCCCACCAACCAACAATCCAAAAACAAAATTGGATCAGTCAATGTTTTGTTTAGATAATTTTAAAATGTTTCAATTTTGCCCTCAATTTTTTCCCTATAATTAGCTTAAATTTCAAAATGAAATTTTCATTTTGAAAACTTCATTTGAAAATGTTGAAACATCCCATTTTGACCATTTCAAAACTCTTTTTCCAAATTTCTAAACTAGAAATTTGTTCAAACTGACCTCTTGCTGCAAACAGGCTTTGTTTGGGGGAAGGGGCTGGCTTTGTGTTTTTGACAAATCAGCATTTTCTGATGGAAAAACATTGTCGAAAAATTCCCGACCAGCTCTACTAGTCAGACCATCTTTCAGAATCAGGACAAAGATGTCTAAAGGGCGTGTCTGGTAAATCCTGATGCCCCATGTGTAGCAGTGACTGTGCTAGTGAAGCTCAGTGACAATGGCACTCCCTGCTAGACTCAGCCATCACCCCCACCACCACCACCTCCCACAGATTAATTTACTAAGAAATGTCCAAAGGGTGACAACATTGTCCCATCAAACAAGGCTAATCAAAATGAGTTTCAAATTATTCATATCTGGACACGTCTTTCATTTTAAAAAGGCTCTGGTCTGCTGCTGGTCAATTTTGTAACCTCAGAGCTTTGAAAACCCCTAATCAGTTATTTTTGTTCAAACAAACTCTGTATCCATCATTTCTACTAATCTGTTGTTTTGTTCAAGCCACTGGGCACTTACACTTCAGGGGCAGCTGAAAATCGGATTGAGAGGCCCTTCAATGCCCAGCTCCCACTCAAACCCCAAGATGAGAGCCAAAATGGCTCCACCCACGCTTTTAAAAATGTGGGGTTAGTCTTTCTCTGTCTTCCTTTGCTACGGCTCAATAACCCTGTTTGACTTGCATTAAGGCAGTGTTTCCACAATTTGGGATGCACCTCCCTACTGCCTCCTGGGGGCACAATGGACCAGCTTGGAGGGGGACCCAGAGGGCTTTAAGAGACCATGCTGTCATTCTCCAAAGCCTCTGCTTTATTTATTTTTAATTAAGTCCCTAGCTGTTATAGTTGCAGAGAAAAACCTTAAAAATGGGAAGCAAATGCAACTGGTGCAGTGAAGTCTGCTTGAGTTTGCAGAAAGCCTGAACCAATAGTACTGAGGTCTGAACGTCATCCATTACAACAGATACTGACCCAAATGTTAATGACAATATTTTAAATATCAGCATGGTTAACTATTTCATTACTCATTAGTGTAAGAAAGAGGGCATGGGACCATATTACAAAGTGCTTCACCATCCTTGCCCAAAGTGTTTGTGGGGGTGGGAGGCCCAGGAGGTGTACAAATTAAGAATTTTAGGCCTTCACCATCACATTTCAGGGTTGAAGGACGGATGCCATTGGTTTCATTTTCCTGAAAGAAGGCTCAGCCTTCAAAAATTTTGGAAACACTGTAATAAGGCCCGAATTCAGGCCCACAGTCACATGGTCCCTTAATGATGCATAACCAATTGTGCATAAGGCTGACTGATCCTGATCACCACGAAATCCCAGGTAGAAATGAAGCCGAGGAACTCTACCTGCTCTTGGTCAGGAGATACTTGAGTGAGCAGTAAGTTGATAGAAGAGAGCCCATGAGCAGCCCTCTTTGGATCCCTGTCTCTTTCTTTCCCTGTGCTTGAATTATTATGATAACGGCAACCCTAGGGCTGCAATAACTCCCGCATGGGCACAGGGGAAAGTGGGGGCGGGAGCAAAGGAGCATCTATAAATAAGCTGTTTCCTGACAATTCTCTTATGATCCACTTAGGACTCTGCAGATCCCAGCCACACTTCATAGCTCCAGCCAGTTTTGCAGCATGGAGACTCTAAAGGCCAGGTTCTGGTAGAAGAAACTTAATTCTGTATTGCTTTAGTTGTGGGCATAACTGTAGAAAAAATTGGAAAGAGTCCAGCGAAGGACAACAAAAATGATTAGGGGGCTGGAGCACATGACTTACGAGGAGAGGCTGAGGGAACTGGGATTGTTTAGTCTGCAGAAGAGAAGAATGAGGGGGGATTTGATAGCTGCTTTCAACTACCTAAAAGGAGGTTCCAAAAAAGATGGATCTGGACTGTTCTCAGTGGTACCTGATGACAGAACAAGGAGTAATGGTCTCAAGTTGCAGTGGGGGCAGTTTAGGTTGGATATTAGGAAAAACTTTTTCACTAGGAGGGTGATGAAGCACTGGAATGGGTTACCTAGGGAGGTGGTGGAGTCCCCTTCCTTGGAGGTTTTTAAGGTCAGGCTTGACAAAGCCCTGGCTGGGATGATTTAGTTGGGAATTGGTCCTGCTTTGAGCAGGGGGTTGGACTAGATGACCTCCTGAGGTCCCTTCCAACCCTGATATTCTATGAGTCTATGATTCTATGATAAAAGAAAGTTTTTAAATAAACTAGAGTTGGTGGATAACAGTCACTCATTTCACATGTAATTCCCTGCAATGACAGTGATTGGAGTATAGAGACGTAATGGGTCTCTTGCACACATTATTTTCTTTTCCCACTACATCTAGAATCATTGCCAAAATGTATTATTGAAAACCGGCTGTGGGTAGAGGGTTAGTCTGAATGAATTGGCATCTGTTTGAACTTGGTAACTCAGTCTATGAAACTGCTGTTCTGCAGGAACAGAATTTGCAAGTTAGTTAAGACAAATTCCTAAAGAAAATGACAGTTTCAGTCTTGTCACTTTTCCAGAGGAGGTTGCAGGGATGAATGGAAATGGCACAGGTCCTTCCTCTCAGACCTCAGACCAAGTGTTATGGGCAACTGCTGCTCAGACACCAAAGTTGTCACCTATAGAGTCCCCTAGGGCTCAGGTTTCAGAGTGGTAGCTGTGTTAGTCTGTATCAGCAAAAACAACAAGGAGTCCTTGTGGCACCTTAGAGACTATTTGTTAGTCTCTAAGGTGCCACAAGTACTCCATAGGGGTCAGTCTCCCCATCGCAGTCAATATCTATACAAAGCTGCTGAGAGAGCTGATGTGGAAACTGCTGGAGTCCCAGCAGGGGACAGATGACACCCAACAGATCTGCATCTCATTTAAGTCCAGTGTAAACAGCACTGCCTCCCAGCACTGCAAACATAGTGCCAAAATCAGCCCCGCACCTAGACAAAGCTGAATCCAGGCAAGAAAGACGTGGTGCTGATAAAAAGAGAGAAGCTCTTCAAAGGACTACCTTGCCCCAATAATCTCTCCCACTGTCACTGGCAGCAGTCCTCAGATTATCAGATCAGTCCACATCCCTGGTGTTATTTGACTCCTCAAAGCTTTTAGATGCCCAGTTAGCCATGTCAGAAAAACAATGCCCACTTTCATCTGTAAGTGGCTAGAATATTAGGTCTGGGTTTCAAAACCTTAAAAAGCTCCAACTTGTACAAAATGCAGCAGCCCATCTGATTGCTAACAGGGGTCTCCATGAACACACCAACCTAGTAAACCACTCTCTGCATTGGTACACCCCCTTGAACATGGAGTCCAGTTCAAGGTCTTTCTCCAGATACAGGACTGGCCCTGGCTACCTAAGAAATACTCTCTCCTCCCAATGCAGTGATCTCGCATGACAGTTCCACTCTACTGGAACCATGAAATATCAACCAATAGCAGGAGATTCATGAAGGCAGGAGACAGAATTTTAATGGGAAAAGGACCCAGACTATGGAATTCCCTCCTGCAAGAAACAGGAATAATCACTGTTCTCAGCAAAATCAAAACAAAATGCAAATCTCACTTGACTGACTTTCCCACCATATATTTTTTCATCCACACTAAAAACTATGAAACAAAGGAGCTGTAAACCAAAAATTACTCAAGCTACTTCTTCAGCAGGCTGGGAAGGAAAAAGGAAAGAGATTGTCTTTGTTATTTTTAATCACTTGCAAGGTGCCCAGATGCCATGCTGATGAGGCTGCATAAGTTCCTAAATAGATTAAACAGGGAAAGTAATTTATCTGATTTAACTTTGAGCTACAAAGGAAAAGCTTGAAAGAATTGCAGGTGTGAAATGTTGGACACACAATTGTTTCTGCAAAAAGCAGAAGCTGAGTTTGAACATTAGGCCCTAAATGGATTTGCTGAGTTTCCCACAAGATGTGGGAAATATTACACAGCCTTCCTCTTTGAAAAAGCTTCCCACTATAAATGACATTCACACTTTAAACACCCCTGTATTCCCAAATCCATACCAACTCCTCATCCCCAAAAAACTCCTACCCCAAGCAAAGTTCTGATCCTGTAATAGAAATGCCAAAGTCTCTATAAAGTCCACTGTGGACTTTGCTGTTGCTATTGATTTCATGAGGAAGGTATTCAGATATTATAGTAATGGGTGGGCAGTATAAAACCCTAAGACAGATAGGCAGAAGTCTGTCACAGAGCCTGATATAGAGGACAGAGGCATGATTCTCCACTGCCTTGTAGTCATTTCCACCCACACAGAGTGAGTGTAAACTCTGACATGGGTATGAGTGAGTGGAAAGTTCTGTTTCAATAGCATTTTTCAGCCACTTTGCACAAGTCTAATCACTAAACAAAATGCAAAGGAGTGGAGAATCAGGCCCCATGTTCAAGCCTCCCAGAGTTGCCAACTCACAATTTTATCATAAGTCCCACAATATTTGTTGTTTGCATTACAGTCCCAGCTGCTGGAGTGACATGATTAAAAGAGACACTCACTTTTTTTAAAAAACAAAGCTAAGTTTTAGCCATTATGGTTGCAAAGAAAAGCTTAAAAATGTGAAGGTTTCTAAAGGCTCAGAAGCCAGAAGGCAAAGAAAGAGAACCCAGAATTTGTTAGTTAGAAGCATCTCATAATTTGGGGGAGGGGCTGACTGACTAATTTTGAATGCTCAGGGCTGGCAATACTGAAGCTGTGTCTATAGGATATCCCTTTTTGTCTGTGTCTTTAGACTGTACAGCCTTCCAGGCAGGATTGTTTTATTTCTGTGCTTGCACAGAACCCATAACAGTGGGGCCCTAGGTCTTTGAGTGCTACCATAAGATAAATATTACTACTAATAATAAATCAGGTCTAATCCCACACATACCTAACATTGGCCTCCCCCGTCCATTCACATATTCTTGCTACTCTTGGTGACACAGCCTGCTCCTCTGCAGTTATTGCTCCTTGGAGCAACCTCCCTGTCTCTGCCCATTGATTTGCCATTTCTTTTCAGACCTCCCCACAATTATTTATCCCTCTGAATAGCACTCTCCCTCTGGCATTATTTAGCTCTATCATTGTGATGTTTGACTCTATAAGCCATTTTTGGGTAGTTTATATGACAGATGCTAAAGCCTATTATGTAGGTATATTTTATTGCTCCTGGGGCTCCTGCTGACATGCTGCATTAGAAATAATCCACACGTGCTGCTGGGCTCACTGTAAGGATGCCACCAGCTCTGTTTTCACCCATTTCAGTAGGGCTGGTAAAACACTGGAGCTATTTTAAGCCCTCCACAAGATTAGCTGATTAACAGAGACAACAGTAACACTGATTGGCAGGCACCCACACCTCCTGAATAGTCAGGAAGCACTGCTCATTACACTCAGGGCTGGTCTACACTGGGGGGGGCGGGTCGATGTAAGATATGCAACTTCAGCTACGGGAATAGCATAGCTGAAGTCGATGTATCTTATTTTGACTTACCTCGGGTCCTCATGGCGCGGGATTGACGGCCGCAGCTCCCCCGTCAACTCCGCTAGCACCCCTCGCCCTGGTGGAATTCCAGAGTCGATGGGAGCACGTTCAGGGATCGATATATCACATCTAGACGAGACGCGAAATATCGATCCCCGATAGACGTACCCTAAGACTGCTTTAAGAACTTTACACCCTCTATTTCATTAAGAAGGCAAATGGATCATTCACAGCTACAGAGCTAGCTGCTTTCACTAGACAACAGCTTTGTCCACCCTAGCACTAAAGAAACACACCTAAAAATCCCTGAAGGGGCAAGTGCTGTTCTTATTTTTACATATACTGACTCATCCCAATGGAAACCAACCAACAACAGTATGTAAAAATAATGATTTGCCTGAACATAAAAACAGAACAAACACAAACGAAAAAAGGCAATCCTGCTCCTGAATTCTCTGGTTCTTCCTCAGTTTAAACTAAACTAGGCTTTTCAATTTGCTGTGACGTGGTTAACAGATGCTGGGGAAAACTAGAAACTCCACCTACCAACAGTGTGTTTAAGGGAATAGGAGCAGGCATTGCTCAAGGACTTACATATGTCACCAGTTTTCCAGGTGTAGGACAATAGAAGGCCTCTGGAAATGTGCAAAGCAGCTGTAACAGACCTTAGAGTCTGATCCAATGTGTCCAAAACTAAATTTCTCATCCTTGCTCCATAAATAATCTTTTCCTTTCCTGCTCTGTCACTATTGATTATCCACACTTCATTATCCAGGTTGACAACTTCAGAGTCATATTCTATTCCTCTTTCTCATCCTACATCTGGGCATATGAATATTTGCTGAGAGACTCGGGCTTGAGAATATCCAGCCACATTTGTGCTGTAGCTGTTTTCTGCATAGCTCACACCACTGTTTGCATTGTCCAGGTCCTTCCCATAACAAAATGGAGTGTGTCACTATTTAACATGACTCATGAAAAACAAAAGACTTTTCATCCATTGGAAATAATGGCAGTCAGAAGGGAGAGCTCCCATGTTATAGATGAGTGATGGTGTTTTTATGGTTCACCAGAAGGAGGCAATATATCCAACCAGGTACAATGGGAGAGCAAGATATTTTGCAAAAAGTCTGTTATGGATATCCTAGTGCAGGGGTCTCAAACACGTGGTCCTGGCCCGCCATAGCTCCCCTCATCCCTGGCCCCGCGAGCGTGCTGCGTCCCCGCTTCTCTGCCTACTTCCCAGTGCTTCCCACTGCCAAACAGTTTGGCAGTGCTTAGGACTTTCAAGCAGCAGTGGGAGGGAAGGAGCGGGGATGCAGCACGCTCAGGGGAGGAGGTGGAGAAGAGGCGGGGCCAGGGCAGGAATTTGGGGAAGGGGTTGGAAGAGGAGCAGGGAGGGGGCGGAGTTGGGGCGGGGACATTGTGGAAGGGGTTGGGCTGGGTGTATGGAAGGGGTGGGAAGAGGCGGGGCAGGGGCAGGGTCTCATGGAAGGGGTGGAGTGGGGGTGGGGCCTGGGGCAGGGCGGGCTTTTGTATCTTTGTATGAAAAGGTGTCAGTGATGCAACCCTCAGGCCAATGTACTAGTCCTCATGTGGCCCTCATGGTGATTTGAGTTTGAGATCCCTGATCTAGTGCATGACTTACAGTTTCCTTAAACTGGTAGCCAGGCCCCAGCTCCCATGGCTCACCAACTAGCCAAATTGGATTCAGATACTCTGACATTTCTATATACAGCAAATTCTAATTGGATTCAATATAACAGTATTTGCATACATCAGCATCACCAGCAATACAGAGTAGAATTATTATTATGTAACTGTTCTCATTTTCAACAGGCTGTCAGTCAACCACCTACAGGCTTGGCAGAGAGCGTTTTGTTGGCAGAAAGACTATTCCAACCCCTTTCTACTGTCATTTATTTGACAAACATTATTGTACCAGCCAGGTACCTTAGCTATCTGTCACCATGCTGACAAGCATCTGGTCTATCATTAAACAAGGAAATCTCCAAAAAAAGGTATAAACACACATGATAAAATTATTTTAGCAACTCATTAACAAAATTATATTCTGAGCAAAGTGAACACATTTTTCCATTAGGATATTCTTTCCATTTTCCAGGTGGTGATAAAAAGGGATAGGATAAGCATTATGAACTACTCTCTACTATTTTGTAGCTGTCTTTAACCAAAAAGGGGGGGTTTCAGTCAATTTTTCTAACATCAATTAACCATTTTTTCTTAATAAAGAGAATGACAATACCTATATCAAAACTGTTTAGCCAGCGTGGTTACTCAATGATAGGAGTTGTGATGGAGCTTGGAATAAATATTGATGCTACTTTTTAATTTTTCAAAAAGGTAGTTAATACATTTTGGCAGTTTCACCTTTCCTGGAGAACAAATTCAGAGGCTGAAGCTCCTAGCAACCTGATGTAAATTTGAGTATTGCAAATGACATCTTCATTATGCATCCAGAATGAGGTCAGTCTTGTTGATAGCAGAATAACTAGGGAGTATTTCTGGGGGTGGAAAAAACACACCACAAGCATAAATGAACTACTTGACACGGTTGCCTGGAATGCTTTGAATTTAAAATCTGTCTTGTTTCTAAAGTTATTTTTGTTTTAGTAAGATATGTTTAATAAGATACATTGTCTTGTATTACATGTTCTACACATTCATTTATGTTACACTGAAAAAACAGTGTTAAAGGACTGAAAAAAAAAAGCAGATAAGCATAAATTGGGCCTTCAAGGTCTGGGTGAAACAGTATGGACAGAGCAGCTATTAAGCCTGTGAAAATCTCCATTGCTTTGCAGAGAAGCAGCTTCCTTCTGCAACTGGCGACTTCATTTTAAAGCACTGGAATTCTAGAGACAAGTAATTGACAGTCACACAAACTGTGTGCCTGATGAGTCTGTGGCCTCTTTCCAAGGCTTGGCACATTTGTCACAATCTTTGTGATAAGTGCAAAACAGCCCCTGATTTTAGTATCGCTGTGGATAAAACCTGTGATGGGAAATAGAGAAGGTAGTGAGTTACTGTCAAATACCTGTCAAAGCAAAATACAAGTGTCATTTCCCAGACAATGTTGCTGTATTAAATATGCACTCAGAAACAGCGCATTATGCAAAGCAGGCACAAGATGGAGAGTCTGGCAGAAATTCAGTTACCTCGGGCAGATAGATTCCTGCCAGTCTCTCTGTCGGGTATGTATTTTGCTAATTGATAGGAAAATTCCAGTGAAGAAACCTGTATGCCATGAGCCAAATGCAAATCTTCTCTTGCTTAGTAGGACCTACCCCTTACTCTATAGTATGGGAGGCACATAACACCATACTGTCCACTAGGAGATGTTTGGGAAAGGCTGCTTTCAGCCAGCTTCCCTCTCCCTTCAGACACAGCAGGATTCATGTGAGGATTCCATGTGAGACTCACTCTCCCAGGGAAAGACACCTCCTCTGTCATGTGCTATCCTAAACACTACTCCTCTATTAGATCCCTACTTACACTTCTATAACACCTTCAGTCTAGCAGAATCCCAAAGCATTTGACAAGCTCTGTACAGAATTAATATATGGAGATATACCTATCTCATAGAACTGGAAGGGACCCTGAGAGGTCATTGAGACCAGCCCCTGCCTTCACTAGCGGTGCTGATTTTGCCCCAGATCCCTAAGTGGCCCCCTCAAGGATTGAACTCACAACCCTGGGTTTAGCAGGCCAATGCTTAAACCACTGAGCTATACCTCCCCGTAGAAAATAAAAATATTCTCCTGTATTCCCTTCACTCAGCACTGAAGTGCAGTCAGCTGTGGATTGCAATACAGCATTCTATCAGGTTAGGACAGGAAATGAGGAATCTCTTACCCAACTGAAAATACAGGGATTGGTTTCCGGATTATTCTGGGGGTGGGGGAGGGTAATTTTTATGACCACAGGCAGGATCCTGTTTTTCTCAACCAAAAGAGAATGCTACCAGCAGCACAGTACAGCCTAACAGCACGCATGTTACGCATCAAAACTCACTCAGAAGTAGAGCTAGGCCCATCGGGAAAAAATTCTTGGTCAAATAAATATTTTAATATGAGAGTTTTGCAAAATTTGTCCAATAATTTATTCAGCCAAAGTATTTGCAATTTAGTCCCCTAGCTCTGCAATTTGGGCAAATAAGGAGAAAAAATGTGTTGAAAAATAGCAAGATTCCACGATACTTTACAAATTTAAGTAATATGGATTAGCCTATTTACCAAAGCCATGTCAGACACTAAGTGGAAAAACAATTTCTGGTCACTGATTTTCACAATACAGGGATGTTTTTTAAAATAAACCCATAGTTCCTTCTTTGGTTCTAGATTAGAGCGGCGATTGTAGGAACAAAAAAATGCTGCAAGTTTATTTTGTTGGAAGAAGGTGGATTTGAAATCTAGGGTGCACAGTTTTCCCCACAATCCAGCTCTTGAGAGCATGAGATTATAGAGATAAAGAAGCTGTAGCCGCTGTCTCTCATCTCCAAGATAAGAATGACTAATAATTCATCCAGCAGGTTCCATTTGTTTGGATTTACCAATCCAAAACATTTATGATTAAGTAAGTATGACTGAGGCACAGAGAATTTCCTGGGGATTAGTGACAGACTAGGAGAGTTGGTGACTCAGGATGAATCAATTAATCCCAGCGTCATGACCTGGACATGGATGGTGTCAAGGCTGATTCCCCATTCTGGCATTTTGAGTGCAGAAGGTGGAGGGCTGCAAGGATTCTAAAAATTAATACTGGCCACTCCAGGCTGGTATTAACTCCCCAAGTCACAGCTTCTCTCTAACCTTGGATGGGTAGATGTTGCCACCACCCAAGTGCAAACCCGCCCCCCATTTTGAGAACCCAGGAAGGAGCACTTGGAAATTCCTTTCTGTGGGGTACTCTCAAGCCCCTTCACTCCCACTCTGGGGATGAGCTGAGAAAGAAAACAAAGGAAATCAGCTGTTGCCACCAGCTAATTAAACAACATGTGCACAAACCTCTTGGGACACAAAAAAAAACCAATCCTGTTCTTAAAAAAGGTAAAATTTATTAAAAACAAAAAGAAAGAAAATACATCTGGAACTTAGGCTATTGCTAGATTGAAAAAGAGCAAATATAATAATAAACATCAAGAATGGTTTTCTTGAGGTCCAACTTAAAGGTTACAAGCAAAACAAAAGCATTTGAGGGTTAGCACAGAGGAGTCCACAAGCCAATAAGAAATAAAAGAAATAACCTAATCTTCCTAGACAGTCCCTGATTTACTTACATATCTGTGGTTTCAGATAAGTAGTTCTAGGTATGAGCTGATGATTTTTCATACCTGGCTTAAAGTTTCTTATAGCATTGCTGCTATGTGTCTCCTCTCTCCGGAGAACAATAGACAGACAAAGGGAAAGTTTTTTTCCGAATTTTAAAAAGTTCTAGCCCTCACATTGGCTCTTTTGGTCAAGCATCCACTCACTTCCTTTTACCTATGCATGCTGTCAGACTTTTTAACCCTTTACAGTTAAAGCAAGTAGAGAACAATTACTAACAGGGATTTCATAGCTAACTGGGTGTCCATAAAAGGGAGTTGCCCCCCCGTTTCATTTATCACAGGTGGTCTGACTCAGAGCAGGAGTCAGGCCGGGTCTGATACCAGGAGATCAGCACCCAAGACAGGTCAGAGAGCTAACCGAGAGTCAGGTGTCAGGAGACAGGCAGGGTCAGGTTACAAGGAGATTGGGAGCAGGTGTCTGAGGGAAACAGTCCAAAGCAGGGAAAACCCAGGTGCATGGACATCTTCCTGTCCTGTGCGGGGCTTATACAGAAGCTGACCCCCAGCATTCTGCAACTGGATTCCAGGACTGGGGTCCTCTGTCAAAGTTCAGTTCCTATTCTGATCATAGGTGCTGCAACTAGTGGTGTGGGGGGTGCTGCCGCACCCCATGGCTTGAAATGGTTTCCATTATATACAGGGTTTACAGTTCAGTTCAATGGCTCTCAGCACGCCCACTATACAAATTGTTCCAGCACCCCTGATTCTGATAACAGTCGCCAGATTCCTTATTAACCCCAAAGAGCCCTGTGGCTCGATGTTCAAGACCCACAGTCCCTGACACCCAGACAGTTATTAATTCCCAAAGCACTGCCTTTGGCTGAGGTCATTGTTCTGTATGAGAACACATTTTTAGTATAGCAGGAGCAAGTTTGACTTGTACTGCTGCTGCACTGGGCATATTTAGAGAATGGACACCCGTCCAGCAGCAAATGAACATTTTAATTTCCTTTTTGAGGATGGTCATCAAGGCATAATTTGTTTCAAAGGGAGATTATCAAGGTGGCTGAGCTTTAAAATGAGTCTGTTTTGACAGATGCCCCATTTGGTAAGATTTCACCAAAAGCTAAACCTGATTCTTGGAGAACTGAATGTAACTCGGTATCACATTGAAGCCAGCCAAGGCAAGCATAGTATGACACCCCCACCCCACCCCCAAAAACGGAGAAGTTATATGTTCACTCCTGGTCCATAGTCTACAATTCTTCAATTCAAAGTACCAACTGGAGACAGTGTCTTTTTATCAGTTGTTGCTGAGTTTTCTCTAGATAAATGGTACGTACAGTAAAATGTCAGTGTTTTAACCCCTAGCTGCCTTTGGCTGCTACTCCCAAATAATAGTGTTAATAATGCTAGCAAAATATGGTGCCCAGGTGTCTGGGAAAATCCCAGCAGCAAGGGTCAGGAGTTATGAATTTGGTTGTTAGGAGAAATATATTCCCTTTTTCTATCACTGCTGAGAGCTTTAGCCAAAAGCCATTTTCACAGAGAAATTATTTCAAAACAAAGATGGGGAGGAAAAGATTATATGCAACTGTGAGGCTGCTCTTTAATAGACTCTTTAAAAGAAAGTAGCATGGGGGAGATCTAGCTGCATGTGTATTAGTAAGTGTCCTTAGCTTTCTCTCTTCAAGATCCAGAAACACTCACTTGTGAACAAGTAAAATCCTAAACAAAAAGGATAATCTCAGCAACTAGAAACATAAAAAAGGACTTGATCCTGAAGGCTTTCCTCAGGAACAACTCCCATTGATTACCCAGGGAGTCTGGGTCTGAGCACAATGGGCATCATTCAAATGTTGACATTTGCCATTTGAAAGTAATTCCTGTTAATTATGGTATCACACGTATTCTCTTTACTTATTATGGGTATCTAAGGAGTACCACAGCAACAGTAACTTCTGCCTCAAGGTGATTGTCAACAACTTAATGGCAACCTCCATAAGAACGGCACGTTCAGCTCACAAAGAGCATCTTACAGCATCAAATGAAAGTGATGGTTCTTTTAATATTTTTAAAAACTTATGAAGCCCACAGATAACCGTTATGGGCTCAAGACAAGACTCTGGATAGACAGACTTTCGGTTGTGAGACTGGTATCAGATTAACTTTAGGGTATCTGTGAACTCTTCAACTTTCTCAGTGAAAGCCCACGTACTGAGTTAGAACAATTTCACATTTGTGAAGTGTAGGCAAGTAAGAAACATCACTATGTACAAATAACACCATCTTACTCAAAATACTTACTCCCTCTTGTTTCTCACAACCACATTTGTCTACTTTCTTACCAAACAACTTTTACTTGCCAGTGCTGCAAAGCCAATACAGTGGAATCCAATGGGCTGCTCCTATCATTCTGCTTTGTGCATCAATCAAATTGTGTGCCAACTTCCGACTGCCAAATTTATTACCTGAATACAATCTGATTTTCAAATCCAGCCTGAGTTAGCAGAGTTGGCAATTAAAAAGACATCTTTTGGCTGGTGAACTGAGCAAATAGGATATGAATTTCATTAGAAGAAAATAAATATGGAACCCACAATGTCATTTTTCTGACTACAGTCATGATTTAAACATTGTCTGTTCTGGGGAACTGTTGGAGGCTTGGGAGGTTGTTATTGGAATACAGAGCCTCTTAGGTCAACACTTAAAATCCATGCTAGATGGCATATATATGAAATGAGTTGGTGAGCTCCATCTACTTTGGAGGCAGAAAGCATCCACATTACAAAAATCATCATCAAAACTGGCATCTTTCTTCACAGAATCAGCCAATAACTGATTGGGCACAGAGACAGAACTCTCTTCCCACTCACTCCAGAAGTGGTCCCTCCAGATCAGGATTGAAGTGTGCTGGCAGAAAGGAAAGGGAAGCTTGTACTGCAGTTGCATGTGCTGTACCTATCCTATGGGTAAATAAAGCAATTCAGTTTCTAGGGCTGTCAGGCCTGCATCTTTTGCCAGCACTAGGGGGCCAGAGTGGATAAAATGGATGATTTTTTAAAAAAAAAATATTTAAATTTAATACTGGCTTTTAAAAAAATTAATCCATTTAAAATTAATTTGAAAATAGGATAATATATATTAAGCCCAGGGGCGGCTCTAGCTTTTTTGTCGCCCCAAGCACGGCAGGCAGGCTGCCTTCGGCGGCATGCCCGTGGGAGGTCCCTGGTCCCGCGGATTCAGCAGCATGCCTGCGGGAGGTCCGCCGGTCCCACGGATTCAGCAGCATGCCTGCGGGAGGTCCGCCGGTCCCACGGATTCAGCAGCATGCCTGTGGGAGGTCCGCCGATCCCACAGATTCAGCAGCATGCCTGCGGGAGGTCCACCGGTCCCGTGGCTTCGGCGTACCCGCCGCCGAATTGCCGCCAAAGCCACAGGACCGGCGGACCTCCCGCAGGCACGCCGCCAAAGGCTGCCTGATGGCCGCCCTCGCAAGGACCGGCAGGGCACCCCCCGCGGCTTGCCACCCCAGGCACACGCTTGGAGCACTGGTGCCTGGAGCCGCCGCTGATTAAGCCTTCAATTTACTATAATCTATTAAAATAATTTAAAAAACAATATTAAGCAGTATCTGTTTACTGCCAGGTTTTATAGAAAGTGAAGCCACTGAACTGGTGGAAGTCTTTGGCTAAACAGACTGGTTCCAGGTGAAGTGCTAAACCCAGCTTTTGACAGCAATATCCTCTTCTGCAGGCACAGAGTTTTTTATTTCAGTTTGTTCAACTAGTTCAGTTCAATCATCAGTTCATTCAAAGTTAAAAAAACTAATTGGGAGTTGAAAAAGCAGGAAAGCTTGTTTTCTTCTTCCAATCTATGAAGAAAAATGAGGCATGAGATTTACTAGTTCTAAAATCTTGAAGGACATGGTAACCTAGAAACAATCAATCCACTAACTACAGACAATGTTTCCTTTGTTTTGCATATAAAACTCATTTATTAAACATGTTTTGATAAACTTTTTATAAACTTATTTAAGTATCCAGTACAAAGGCAGTTGTTTAACTAATAAACAACTATTTTAAAGTGTTTCTGTGCATTGATTTGAATTTCAATTTCCATCCTAGGTTTGACCAAAATCACAAGTAAAAAAAACCTAGTACAAATAAATGCAACATTCACCATTTTCTAACAGTGTAAAAAATTAAGAATCTGCATGCATGTAAATTAAGCAACTATATAGCTTAACTAAATGTGTATAGATATAGTATATCTTCCTGTTTACCAAAAAGAAGCACCAAATTAAGTGTAATGGCTATATTTAATTTCAAATCAACATTTTAATGGTTAACACCAAATGAGAATCAACCTTTAAGAAAATAACTAAAAAATACAAACACAAAACAAGATTAAATCAGTTATTTAAATCAAGGTTTGCTTAGTGATTTAAATTGTTTTGATTTAAACCAATTCAGCCTGCTAAAAGCTAATTTACATGGGAAAGTTTTCAGTTTAGTTTCTGACACTTTGGAAGTTTTTGTAAAGGAGTACTCAGTGGACAAGAAACACTTCACTTTTGGTACTGAAGGCTGGGAAGTGATGCTATATACAGACAGAATGGGGTAAACAAATTAAACAGGAAATAAGGGAAGGGTGGAGCATGATTCTAACCCATAATACTCTGAGTAACCCAGTTAACCCCTTGATGACCACCTTACTATAGAAGTAGTTCAAGCTAAACTCAAAAATAGCCACTCTTATTCCAGAATAGGAGTGTCCATACATGGTGTTGTACAGTATAACTATACTAGTGATATTACACCAATATAACTGGCAAAAATTTTCTGTGTAGACAAGCCCTAAGTTAGCTAACAATAAATCAGATTTTTAAGTTAATAACCATCTTTGGCCTGTTTGCAAGTATATGGAGGCACAGGCTTGGGAGAGAGAAGGCTGATTGTTCTACTATTGTGCAATTCTGCAGAACAAAATACACTTAGAGTCACATTTTGAACATAAGGTTTTTAGGAGATGCAATCAGGCTTTCACCTGTATTAGTGGTGCCAGGAAAGCTGATGGTACTATCTTCCTGAGAAAGTCAGTGGAGCTTCCACATCACAATTTTAGACAACTTAGTTTCCAAAAAATTAAACAAACTGGTTTGGGATGGGGAAGGGCATTAAAAGTTTCAAGACTGCATTCTCTCCCATCTTGACTTGATCAAATCCTTAATAAGGTAGCAGCCAGAACACCATTTGACAGCTATGAAGATTGACTGTGTCCAGTCAATGATCAGTGGATGGAAGAAAGAACAACTGATGTAACCCTGGGAAGAAAGTAGGGAGCCTTTATTTGTACTGTTGTCTGAATTCTGGCAGATGACAACTGTGTTTTACCAGTGATTTTGTCAGGTGATAAATTCCATTTAGTTAAGGCAGAAGAAGCTGGAATGCTGTTATGAATTTTCTCAATAGTAAATACACTGGGGTTTTATACTAATAAGATTTCTCCTCTTTAACAGGAGTAATCTGAGCACTGACTACTTTAAGAAATTGCAAGATCTAAGCAGGCCTGACATTTAATCAGAGACTTCAGACTTAATAATTTAAAGGTTCATTTAATTTCAGAAGAGTTGTTCACTCAGTAAGGGTATAAAATTATCAAGCAAAGAAGTGACACACGCCCCACTTTCTTATTGGATTTCTCAAGAACAAATAATCCCTGTGCATCTCATTGCTTCATGAGACAAGGAGCTGAGGACCGGTCCATACTTAAAATTTATAAAATTGGCATAGCTATGTCAGTCAGGAATGTGAAAAAAACCCACATGCCTAACCCACAGAACTATGCCAACAAAACCCCTAGTGTAGACAGAGCTATGCCAACAGAAGAGTGCTTCTGTCACCACAGCCAATGTCGTTCAGGCGAGTGGTGTGCCTACAATGGCAGAAACACTCCATCTGTCAGTGCAGATTGCATCTATGCTAGGGAGCTATTCCAGTATAGGCTCTGCAGTGTAAAAAAATAAACAAACAAAAAACAAATAAAAAAAACCCCAAGCCTTAGTTCAAACCCTGATCTCAGTTCTTCACTCTCTAGTCCAGGTGCAAGGGGACTTTCTGCTAATGCCCTGGCAGCCTGCACTGGCTGATCTATGTGGGAAGCAGTGTTCTCAATGTAAACTAGTTCCCCCCCACCCGCCAGTGGCACAATGATCTCATGGCATGGCCCTGGGAGTGGGAGAAATATTGTCCTGCCATTATCTAATGCTCCTCCTTGTTGGGCATGAGCAGTCAGCAATGAGAGGGGAGAAGAAGTTTAAGAGAGGAAAACTGCACTGCTCTGCCATTGGGTGCAGCTTCAAGATACCTAGGACCTGGCTTTGAGGGAAACTGCTATAGAGAAACTATTTATATTTCCCATTTAACACTAACTCTAAGAAAATATTTAGATACAAAACTCAAGATGGAGATACAAAAGGAGCGCTTAAAGACGATAAAGTCATTGCAGAGAAATTAAATGGATTCTTTGCTTCAGTCTTCATGGCTGAGGATGTTAGGGAGATTCCCAAACCTGAGCCGGCTTTTGTAGGTGACAAATCTGAGGAACTGTCACAGATTGAAGTGTCACTAGAGGAGGTTTTGAAATTAATTGATAAACTTAACATTAACAAGTCACCGGGACCAGATGGCATTCACCCAAGAGTTCTGAAAGAACTCAAATGTGAAGTTGTGGAACTATTAACTAGGGTTTGTAACCTGTCCTTTAAAATGGCTTCTGTACCCAATGACTGGAAGATAGCTAATGTAACGCCAATATTTTAAAAGGGCTCTAGAGGTGATCCTGGCAATTACAGACCACTAAGTCTAATATCAAGTACCGGGCAAATTAGTTGAAACAATAGTAAAGAAAAAAATTGTCATAGAAGAACATAAATTGTTGGGCAAAAGTCAACATGGTTTCTGTAAAAGAAAATCATGCCTTACTAATCTATTAGAGTTCTTTGAAGGACATAGTATACTTAGATTTCCAGAAAGCCTTTGACAAGGTCCCTCACCAAAGGCTCTTACGTAAATTAAGTTGTCATGGGGAAAAAAGGGAAAGTCCTTTCATGGATTGAGAACTGGTTAAAAGACAGGGAACAAAGGGTAGGAATAAATGGTAAATTCTCAGAATGGAGAGGGGTAACTAGTGGTGTTCCCCAAGGGTCAGACCTAGGACCAATCCTATTCAACTTATTCATAAATGATCTGGAGAAAGGGGTAAAAAGTGAGGTGGCAAAGTTTGCAGATGATACTAAACTGCTCAAGTATCAGAGGGGTAGCCGTGTTAGTCTGGATCTGTAAAAAGCAACAGAGAGTCCTGTGGCACCTTTAAGACTAACAGATGTATTGGAGCATAAGCTTTCATGGGTGAATGTCCACTTCGTCAGATGCATGTTATACATCTGTTAGTCTTAAAGGTGCCACAGGACTCTCTGTTGCTTTAAACTGCTCCAGATAGTTAAGACCAAAGCAGACTGTGAAGAACTTCAAAAAGATCTCATAAAACTAAGTGATTGGGCAACAAAATCGCAAATGAAATTTAATGTGGATAAATGTAAAGTAATGCACATTCGAAAAAATAATCCCAACTATACATACAATATGATGGGGGCTAATTTAGCTACAACAAATCAGGAAAAAGATTTTGGAGTCATCGTGGATAGTTCTCTGAAGACATCCATGCAGTGTGCAGAGGCAGTCAAAAAAGCAAACAAGATGTTAGGAATCATTAAAAAGGGAATACAGAATAAGATGGAGAATATATTATTGCCCTTATATAAATCGATGGTACGCCCACATCTTGAATACTGCATACAGATGTGGTCTCATCTCAAAAAAGATATACTGGCACTAGAAAAGGTTCAGAGAAGGGCAACTAAAATGATTAGGGGTTTGGAACGGATCCCATATGAGGAGAGATTAAAGAGGCTAGGACTTTTCAGCTTGGAAAAGAGGAGACGAAGGGGGGATATGATAGAGGTATATAAAATCATGAGTGATGTGGAGAAAGTAGATAAGAAAAAGTTATTTACTTGTTCCCATAATATAAGAACTAGAGACCACCAAGTGAAATTAATGGGCAGCAGGTTTAAAACAAATAAAAGGAAGTTCTTCTTCACACAGCGCACAGTCAACTTGTGGAATTCCTTGCCAGAGGCGGTTGTGAAGACTAGGACTATAACAGCGTTTAAAAGAGAACTGGATAAATTCATGGAGGTTAAGACCTTTAATGGCTATTAGCCAGGATGGGTAAGAAATGGTGTCCCTAGCCTCTGTTTGTCAGAGGGTGGAGATGGGTGGCAGGAGAGAGATCACTTGATCATTACCTGTTAGGTTCACTCCCTCTGGGGCACCTGTTATTGGCCACTGTCGGTAGACAGGATACTGAGCTAGATGGAACTTTGGTCTGACCCAGGACAGCCGTTCTTATGTTCTTATGTTAAGATAACAGTACAGAAATACCAACAGCCTGAGTCAGAGCTTAGGGTGGTGTATTGTGATCAAATACTCATTTTTCTGTTTTTGATCAGGGTAACGTGTTGATTACACGGGCAGTGTCAGATTTAAGAGGTTGTGTTTAAAAATGTGATAGTGGGACGAAGGGACTCTACACAGGTTCTGATAGAGAAGGGATTAAAACCTTTCCCCAAACTGATGGGTAAATGGGCAGGTACTCATTACCATTCCTGTTCAGATTCTCATTGGCAGCAGAGAGCTGATTCTCTGAGAGGTTGGGTATATAAGCCAACAGGAATGGAGGTGGGAACAAGACGAAAGTCAGTATAAGGTATAGGTCTACGCCTTTGCCTGCAGAATAGCTGAAACAAGCCTTTTTTTCTATCCCTCACTAACATTAACATGATCAGCTCATATGTTTTCAATCATAATTGTCTGTGTACACAGATGCTAAATGGTATTAGTTAAAATGTGTTAGCTGACATTTTAAAATCCCACTTATTTTCCCAGTGTAGAGAAACCCAACGATATAACTCCTGTTTTGATCAGCCTCTCTCTATAGTGAATGGTTCCTAATGTTCAGTTTCTCCTGTGTACGACAGGGACTTTTTACTCTTGAACTGTCAAAATTAAATACCAGGTTGTCAGATATTTTCCCCTCTCAGATAATGTCATCAATGTGGAGTTTATGTTAGAGCCAGGTATCCTTGTCACCCAGTGTAAAGAAAGCAAAATGACGCCATACTCACAGCATGACCACTGCCACTGTGCCCTGGAAAGTGATTCCACTGTGATGAACAGACATGTACACCACACAGCAGCCATCAGAAAAACACCTGAGTGCTTCTGAATTATACATAGAGTGACTTGTACTGCAGATCCTGAGTAGCACGGAAGGGTTAACATTTATTTTGTTCTTGTGCTGTAAAGCTCCCTAAATTCACTCAAGGACATTGTTTGAATATCCAGCATATTGCTGGAAAGCCCATAAATAGCTCTTCTTCAAACAGTGCTGAAAGCTCAAAGTAATAAAAAGAGAAGCAAAACATTTCAGTGCTGTAGTGCTTATTGTATTTTTTCAGGCAAAAAGCTGCAGTGGCTCTCCTCTGAGTTTAAATAAAAGCCACAGTATTTAAGAAATGCGATATTCTTGAGACTCTCTTAAAATGGGGCTATTTTCCTTCAGGTATCAAAAATACCCATGGAGCAGTAAAGGTCAGAGCCGGTGCAAGGAAATTTCGCGCCCTAGGCAAAACTTCCACCTTGCGTGTCCACCCACCCCAGCCCTGCGGCAGCTCCCTGCCCCCCCTCCACCCTGAGGCACTCCCCGTGGCAGCTCCCCACTCCCTGGCCCGGGGATCTGTGTGGCAGCTCTGACCCGGGGAACCCCTGGGTTGCCGGTGGCGCACTGACCCAGGGGAACCCCTGGGCTGCCGGCGGCGTGCTGACCCAGGGGAACCCCTGGGCTGCCGGTGGCGCACTGACCCAGGGGAACCCCTGGGCTGCCTGCCGCTGGCTCAGACTCCCTCTCCGTCCCAGCGCAGCAGCCGCTGTAAAAAAAAAAAAAAAAATTGAGGGTGCCACTTTTTGGCGCCCCCAAAGCTTGGCGCCCTAGGCAACCACCTAGTTGGCCTAAATGGTAGCACCGGCCCTGGTAAAGGTTAGGATGTGAAAACGGCATAGATGAGCTGGGCATATGCAGTGCTAGACACTTCAACCAGGATGGAGCTTACAGCCAGCTATTTCAAACTTGGATATCTAAGGCCTTGTCTACACTGGCAAGTTTCTGCACAGTATAGCAGCTTTCTGCGTTGCAACTCCTGAGGTGTACACACTGCCAAGCCACTTAGTGTGCAGAATCTGCGCAGTTGCAGCACTGTAAAAAAACCACCCCGACGAAAGGTGGTCTGGTGCCAGAACCGGAATATGTGTGCCATCTATCACCCCGCTGCAGTTAGGGACGCCCATTTGTGTAAAGCCATCCACAATGCCACACACGTTGTCCAGCGTCATGGTCTTTTGGAGCAGGATGCGATTAATGGCACCGCACACTTCCATCAACATGAGTCCAATGGTCGATTTTCCCACTCCGAACTGATTTGCGACCGATCGGTAGCAGTCTGAAGTAGCCAGCTTCCACAGGGCAATCGCCATGCGCTTCTCTAATAGCAGGGCAGCTCTCATTCTCGTGTCCTTGTGCTGCAGGGCTGGGGAAAGCTCATCACACAGTCCCATGAATGTGGCTTTCCTCATCCGAAAGTTCTGAAGCCACTGCTCTCATCCCAGATGTGCAGGATGATGTGATCCCACCACTCAGTGCTTGTTTCCCGAGCACAGAAGCGGCATTCCACTGTGCTCAGCACCTCCATGAATGCCACAAGCAATCTCATGTCGTAGCTACTATGTGTGGCGAGATCAATGTCACCCTCCTCTTGCCTTTGTAGTTTAAGGAATAACTCCACTGCCACTCGTGATGTGTTAGTCAGAGCGAGCAGCATACTGGTCAAAAGGTCGGTCTGCAGGAATGGATCCCGAAGAGGCAGAGCACACAGTTCATAAACCATTGAAAGATGGCGCCAAATGTAGACGGAAGCACAGGGATTGCTGGGATGCAAAGCAATGCATCACAGGGCATTGGGACAGGACCTAGGATGTCCTGCAACCACCTCCGACTTCCCACAACTCTTGGCAGCAGAAGAGGAAAAGATGCTCTGTTGGATACCTGCCCAGAGTGCACCGCTCCGAATACCGCTGCAAGTGCTGCAAATGTGAACACGTTATAGTGCAGGCAGCTGACAGTGTGAACACGCAACAGCGGTTTCCCTTCAGCACTCTCTGAGCGGCGCTGTAACTGCCGGTGCTGTAACTCTGCCAGTGTAGCGTAGTACTCTAATACTAGAGTAATGGGTGCTCAGAATCTCTGAAATGCTGGCAGCTTTTATTTAGCTTCTCAGAGGGTGGATGCTCAATACTTGCTTAAAATCAGGCCCCTTTTAGGCATTTCAAGTGGGGCACTGAAAAACAGAAGCATCCAAAATCACTGGTCACTTTTGAAAGTATTGATTTTGTTCCTTTATGTGCCATTTCATAGGTTTACGCTGCCCCTGTGGTGACTGCTTAGGAAGTATGAAGACAAGACAAACTCTTTGGGAACAACTTTCTTAGCTGGATTAGAGTTACCTCACATGCAATTCATTCAACCACCTGAACCAAAAACTCACCAAGTCCATGATGACCCAAACACTTTCAAATCTTCAGAATGAAGAACTGAGATGGAGGACAGAATGATCATTTTCTTCGGATTTCTTATTTTGGCTACACCCTTCTGATAGTGCCTGAAGAAACCTATCTTCCAGTGTGCAATTCCATGGCTCTAATCTAAGCCTAGGCAACCAAGGGGCTAGAGAAAAGCTATGTTTTCATGAAGGCCTCTTATACAATATATTAAAATAAAGGTAACTTTTACCACCCCATACAGGTTTTATATTATAGTTATCAAAATGCAAAAAAGGCATATTTTTGCATTCCTGTTACTTGAAAACATGCAATAGAATGTTTTTGAACATCTGTACAACTAGTGCTAACGGGTTATTTGAACAACATTATAATTTAGGGAGTGGGGTATTGGGCACAATACTTGTTCACTTGCCTCTAGAGAGACATTTTTGGCTAGAAATCTGACTTGGTGATGCCTCTGTAAACGTGTAGGCATCTGCAGCCCTCCCTTGCTGTCAATCTCCAAGGGGAGGCCACACCTCTTGGCTGTCACACTCCTGGAACAACAGTTTTAGACAAGGGGGAAGTTAGCAGTCTCGAGGCTCAATCCCTCCAGTGGGGTCGAGCAGTGAGAGGTCCAGGGGCCCAAGACTCAGACAGGGCAGGGCATCAACAGTCTAAAACCCAACCCTGAGGCAGGGTAGAGCCAGGTATAGTCTGGGAACCCAGGCCCTGAGACAGGGGGTACTAAGCGCATTCTAGGTCCCCAACCCTCAGGCAGGCCAGAGCTTTGAATAATCCAGGGACCCCAACTCTCCAGCAGGGCAGGGTACCAGCAGTCTGCCTTTTATACTTCCTGTTCCTGTCCCGCCCCTCTGCTTCCGACATGGCAGGGGGCCTTTCCTGGTTCTGCCCGCGAGGGGGCATCTGGCCCTCCCTCTCTGTCAATCTCCGAGGGAGGCCACACCTCTCTGCTACAGCCTCACGTTAATATATGGTTATATGTATCTTATTGATTATTTTTATCTAGGCCCTGATCCAGCAAAGGCCTTAAACATATACTTAACTTTAAGCATGTGTGTTGTCTCATTATACTCTATGGGATTACTCATGTGATTAGTGTTGAGCAGATCCTTAATTGCTTCATTAGGTCAGAGCCCCAATTGGAAACCCACTTCCCTTTTCTGTGTGTTTGCTTTTGGGAAGGCTAGAACAGTATCTCTGTATCCCACTAACCTTGGAGTGGACTCAACTAGGAGATGTTTCAGAGTGGTAGCCATATTAGTCTGTATCCGCAAAAAGAACAGGAGTACTTGTGGCACCTTAGAGACTAACAAATTTATTTGAGCATAAGCTTTCGTGTGCTACAGCCCACTTCATCAGATGCATAGAATGGAACATATAGTAAGAAGATATATATACATACAGAGAACATGAAAAAGTCTGAATAGAGACTGGGAGTGGTTGGGTCATTACACATACTGAATCTATTTCCCCATGTTAAGTATCCTCATACCTTCGTGTCAACTGTCTAAAATGGGCCATCTTGATTATCAAGTTTTTTCTCTCCTGCTGATAATAGCTCATCTGAATTAATTAGATTCTTACAGTTGGTATGGCTACTTCCACTTTTTCATGTTCTCTGTATGTATATATATCTTCTTACTATATGTTCCATTCTATGCATCTGATGAAGTGGGCTGTAGCCCACAAAAGCTTATGCTCAGATACATTTGTTAGTCTCTAAGGTGCCACAAGTACTCCTGTTCTTTCAACAAGGAGATGTATTTTGCTCATTTTGGCAATGTCTGCTGTAAATGTTAAGTAGGCTGTGGGACTGGCAGTATCATAAGGAGAATAACTCTGATGAGATGCCATGATAAAGGTATTAGAACTCCCTCATGATGTGTCAGCTAATACACCTAATCTGAGGAAACAAGCACACAGGAGTGCAAAACTGTCACCTTCAAACTGCTAACACGTGCATAACTTTGACTGTTCTGAAAGAGGATTGAAGTCTGTATTGTGCAAACAACTCCTTTTTTTTAACCCTTTGTAGTATCTCTGCTATGACAGGGTACCATCCACTAGAGGGAGCATGCAGCCCCTCCATAGAATAAGGTTCACTCAGAGCTTCAAGAAAAGAATATAATTAATCTTATCCTGAAGTGTGAATAGTATTTATCATGAATGAGATTAGAAGCAGAGCATAAGATTTTTTTTCTCAGATGACCAAGAGTCAAGCTGACATCCCATTGCTTGAGGAATATATTACAGTAAATAAAACTTACATCCATAGATGTGGTGTTACTATCTCCACTTTGTGGGCAAGGTACAACCTCTCCCCCCTGCACTGATGTTCTGTGTTATCTGAAATCTCCCTGCTAGCCAGGGCAGTGCCCTCTGACTCACTGAACTCTTTGTTGTCCCATTTACTTTGGCACTTCAGCACTTGAATCTAGACCTTGTACTTTGAGACATTTGTCTAATTCCTGATACTGTTCTCCTCTTTCCACCAGTGGTTTGAATGGCAATTGTTTAACTAGGGAAATGCTTCCTTTATCCTTCCCCTATATCAGGGGTGACCAACCTGTGGCTCCGGAGCCACATGCGACTCTTCAGAAGTTAATATGCAGGCTCCTTGTATAGGCACCGACTCTGGGGTTGGAGCTACAGGCGCCAACTTTCCAATGTGCTGGGGGGTGCTCACTGTTCAACCCCTGGCTCTGCCACAGGCCCTGCCCGCACTCCACCCCTTCCAATCCCCTCTCCTAAGCCTGCCGTGCCCTCGCTCCTCCCCCCTCCCTCCCAGAGCCTCCTGCACACGAAACAGCTGATCGGAAGGTGCAGGGAGGGAGGAGGAGGCACTGATTGGCGGGGCTGCCAGTGGGTGGGAGGTGCTGGGGGGATGGAGCTGATGACATATTACTGTGGCTCTTTGACAATATACATTGGTAAATTCTAGCTCCTTCTCAGGCTCAGGTTGGCCACCCCTGCCCTATATTTACCACATTTGATACTTTATTTTAAGAAGATGAAAAATTGTGCTTCTCAAGTTTTCAATTCAGTGCTCTTTTTTGGATTTTATCCTGTACCATGACAGTTTGGCCAACCAATTTAGTTAAGGAAAGTGCTACATTTCCTAGTATAATTATTATATGTATTTGTATTATTGTAGGACCTAGAAGTCACGATCGTGGATGAGGACCCCTTTGTGCTAGGCACTGTACAAATCAGAACATCCCTACCCTACTGGGTTATACTAGTACAGAAAGCTCATGATCAAATATCACTTCATGGCCGTTTTCTTCTCTCCATAACTCCTACATTCAGTTTCCTCGCCAAGAGCCCTGATATTTGTATCTAATCATTTACCTGTGATTTAGGAAATTGAAATTAAAGAAAATAAACCACCGAAACATACATATAATGCTAGAACTGATTCTAATTCTGCCTCTTTCTCCCTTCTTTATATTGTGTTATTTAGTGGAGCCCATTCCCAAGGTTCAGTAATGAGTCATATTGGCCCCAAAGAAATAGATTTAGTTATAAAATTGCATTAAGAAATCAGAGCTAAAGATCAATCTGCCTCTTTGCCGGGATGGAGTCTGATAGGATACACTCCCAGCCTCAGAAAACAGGCTGAGCTGTTGTTGATGTCACAAGCAGATTAGAATGTCTCAGAGTGCCCAGAGACCAAGCAGTCTCTGTGGTAAGGTAGGAGAATAAGGCTGGCAGTTGTTAAAGCAGCAGTCCAGAAAAAGGAATCCCCAGCAGGCCAATGTGGAAATGGTGGGTGAAGAGAGAGCATCTTAATAGTGGTGATATTAATAGCTCATTTGCAATTTTTTACTAGAATCTATACACTTCAAAAGCTCAGCTTGGGGACAGAGGTTTTTCAACAAAACATTAGTCTCAATTAACTGAATGTAACTAAGATAAATGAGCTGAAAGAGGAAATTGAAGCAAATAAAATTTGTGAGGCCATTAAATCCATAAATGCAGAGAAGATGCTTAAACTTGGGAGACTTCCCAATAGATTCTTCCGAAGTATTCCAAAGCAGGGTCAATATGAAGTGCAGGGGGCCCTCTTAGACAAGTGATACTGAGAGCCCAGTATTGGCACAGACAGCTGAACAACAATGTAGTTCATAGCAGTAATTGTGCATTACGGGGTTACAATTACTGCTAAGAAGCTTTAGGTATTTGAATGGGTTAGTCCAACAGCATGCAAGCATGAAAGTGGAACTGGTACATTCCTAATATTTTTAAAGTGAGAACCACCTCACTATGAGAGAGTGAACACAAAATCTAAGACTATGTCATTATACCTTCTGGGGAGACCCAAATATGACTATAACTGAAGTCTCTCTCCTTGACCATGATCTGCTTAAAATTATGCATGTGTGTGTTAGTGCTTTGCTGGATGGGGGCCAAAAAGTAAACAAACTGGAAAAATAAAGATAAATATTGTTTTTGCTCACTTCTGTCAGTGACATGAATCATAGGTGTTGCCAACAACTAGAGCAAGGCCAACATTTTCAGATAGGCCATTCTATTATTAAATTGATAGTACTCCTTTAACATAACATTGTCTGATGTCTTCAAAAAGATCAGTATCCTTGTCTTCTGGCTCCAAGCAGGTAAAAAGTCACACAAGCAATATCTTGTGAGAAGGCAGGTTCTGCTCCTATGAAGTATTGCTGAGGAATTGGAGAGTATGTTGAGAGCAGAGTGAGCAAAATGATCACCAGGGAACAGGGGTCATGGCAATGCTCAGCTGCCTTTTTTGAAATATTTGCAATAGGTTTATCATCCCAGACACTTCCCTCAGGAACCATTACACCCTCAGCAGAAGAACTGCAGGGGTCCAGCAGATGGCTATTGGGTACCTCTTACTGTCTGGAAAACATAGAATAAAAAGGATATGCCACAGAAACAGCTGATCTCTTAATAAAAAAATGATAATGTTTCCACCTGAAGTCATGGCAGGCTTAAAGGAACTACTGAACCCAACAGGATGTCAGTAGGAATGTTTTCTTTGCTCTCTAAATATACTACGCTTTAGAATAGAATGGAAGGCAAGTATATTAAACAATGGTAAATTGATCGACTTGGCAAGAATCATAGACTACTGATCCTATTGTGAGGATGAAAGATGATTACATGTGTTATTCCTGGAGTTCAGTGTATGATAAACCATACAAACCTTCAGGAAAACTAGGATTTCAACTAGTGAGAAATTCTAATGAATGTCCATTTACTTATTCTGTTATTGTCATAGTTTGTTAAAAAGGACGGAATCTCTCACTGCAGGGTAGTTTGATTGTTTTCATTATGTTTTAACCAGGTTTTTATAATGCTGGATCTTCCGGGAAACCTAATAAATGTATCTGATGGCTGGTGTATGCACCATATGGTGCACATTGTCAGACAATGAAATACCTGCTAAACTGTGTAATGACTCTTTGTCACTGCATGTAAAACCCTTTGTTTTTCATGGGCCTTCAAAAGAATAAAATAAAAACAAAAACGAAAACGAAAAACAACCTCTCTCCAAGCATGTCTAAACTGGTGCAAGGAGTATGACCATCTGAGGCACCCACCCAAGCTCTGGGAAAATACAATACATTTATAAGTGCTTTCAGATGGTTGCCCAACATAAGCTGTGAAGAAATCACTTTAAAGCAACTAAACATTAAAAAGAGCAGATATGCAAAGTACCTCCCCCCCCACACACACATACACACAACAGACTTGTAAACGGTGGTGTGCTCTTAGCTACTTAGATAAGGAGTCATTATTTTCGGCAGTATATGGTAGATCTCTTTAAAGATAATATTTCAATTTGTTCTTTATCTTTCCAAGGTAGCTTCAAAAGTCTTTTTCAGTGTTTCATACATCAGTGGATTCCTTTAATTTTTCATTTTGAAAATGGATATTGCATAACTTACCTAGGTAGATTTCTATTATCTATTCATACATTTTGAATTAAACAAGACTTTCTACTTAATGGAAAGCTATCTCCTGTGTTTCTCGCTGAAGAGAGTATCTGTTGTCCCAGAGGCAGACATGAATAATTGCTTGGTTACGTCTCGTCTCATATTGTGCTTTGTTTTTTTACCATGAGTCTATTCCCTATGCAATGACTAATTAGCTGCTGCGTAAAGGAAAAAGCAGATTGAGTGTGGTGTTAGACCACTCTCTTCCTAGCAGATTGTTCTTATTTCCACATGTCCCAGTCTCATACAAGCTAAATCTCCATTCCACTATCTCATTTAGCAAAGGATTGACCAGCTGTTGAGGCCCTCTCAGTTCAGCATTCATGTTGCTTTGTACCAGTGTCCAGGGCAAAATAACTATCCCCTCAAGCTCCAGTTAACAGCTGAGATCTGACAACAGGATAAGGGGCATTCCAGTTACATCAACATGGTGTGGCAATATTGCCAAGCATTTATCCAGGGATAATCAATTTGGTTACTGTTTTCACATCAGAAAATAATGTAAAATAGGCCTAAATTGGAACATGATTCCTTTCTGTCCTACTTAGGTTCTCAAAATATTCTCCACTGGAGTGGTGGAGTACTGGATCTATTCCTGCCCCTCCCCAATACTTTAGGGAAATGTGGTTTCAAATCAAAGTTGTGATTAGAACTTTAGAATTTGGGCATATTTCTAATGCAATAGTCTCCATCAGGCAGATGTCAGGAAATGGGTATGTTCAGAGTGAATACTAACTTTAATGAACTCAAGAGAAAGTAATTCTAGAGTCTTTTTCGGAGATTGAGAGAAATATTTTAGGCAACAACTTGTTTGATGTCCTATGAAGTCTTTTCCAGCCCTATTCCCTATGATTCAGAACCAAAATCCTGCTCACCATGAACTTAGTGGGAATACTCATGTGAGTAAGTGGAACAGGATTTGGTCCTCATTAAGTATCACTTTTGGGTCTTCAAAAATCTATACCATGCAAAGCTGCAGACACATATGCTCTCCTTGGGCCCGATCCAAAGCTCAGTGAAGTCAACAGGAATCTTTCCATTAGCTTCAATTGTCTTGGGGGGAGGGTTCAAAAAAGAACTAGATAAATTCATGAAGGATAGGTCCACCAATGGCTATTAGCCAGGATGGACAGGGATGGTGTCCTTAGCCTCTATTTGCCAGAAGGTGGGAATGGGCGAGAGGGGATGGATCACTTGATGATTACCTGTTCTGTTCATTCCCTCTGGGGCACCTGGCATTAGCCACTGTTGGAAGACAGGATACTGTGCTAGATGGACCTTTGGTCTGATCCAGTACAGTCATTCTTATGTATTTTGATCACGTACCATGATTACCAGAGTTTTCATTGAGCAGTAATCTTCCTATACTAGTAGAACAGTAGTAACAACATTAAAGTTCCCTGATCAAAGGTGGTTTTCTACCTGAACTTTGTACTTTACTAGGAAAGTGCTGACTGCCAATCACAGAATTCCTTCTCTATTGGAAAATAAGCTAAAGTGAACAATTGCGATTTCACTATTCAGGCCATTAGAGCATGTACGGTAACTTCATTTGAAATGGGTACTGTATACAGTGCTAGCAGACCAATTTGAAGTGTGCCCTAGCATTCTGAAATATGACACATTTCAAACATACTAGAGGAAACTAGAAGCTGGAGATTCCATCCAACGGAGACAGAGTGAAGCAGGGAAACAGAAGAAGAAGGTAGATGAAAGAAAGACAGCTGCGAAAAAGAAAAATGTGAAAAAATGTAATTGTAGGCAGAGATGGCAGTGATGCCTGTAGCTAAGGTTGCCTCCCACTTATTATAAAACCCTGTTTCAATTGCTTAGAACTTTGCCATATTTTAATCCTTCAAGCTGAATTTACATGTTGGATATCTGCCTCAAGCTAAATTTTTTTAGTATTTTAGCAAGGTCCTATGGGGGAAAATGGTGCATGATTGTGTAATTAAAGACTATCATAATGCATATGTGCAAGGGGGACAAATTAAGGTTGCACAGGTAATTGCCAGATTTACAATTCCTAACACTTGAGTACTGAAACCATAACATTCTTTTACCATAGTTTTTGTATGTAATAGAATGTAGTTTTATAAGCTTTAGCCACATAGTTGACAAGGCTCTCCAGGAACTGTGTCCCTTGTGTTTCTGCTTCATTGTGCATGCTGTGTGTGAGAGAGAAGGAGAGAATGAATGAGATATTAAATAAGTTTTAAAGGAATCATTTTATTTATGTTAAAATGTATATAGTCACTTGTTCAGGTAGTTGACTTTTAGCACATTAAGATGTTACTAAAAGAATGGTTCAGAGAGGGGATTGTGATGTGTTCCCACCAGGGTGCCACCTAGAACTGGGATACCACTGAGACCCCCTGACCCACCAGTCTGGGCTCCCTTTACATTGTACTGCTGTGACCAGCCTGCATTTTCACCAGCACACATACAGGTAGGGACACACCCAGCTGCAGTTACATGCAGACACTGTGATCAGTTCTGCCAGGGAAGGCTCCTGCTAAGGAACTTCCCAGCTACTGAGGCACGCACCCCTCCCTGGAAGGTAAACCCAAAATTATAGAGTCTTGCACTGCACAGGGAACTGTACAGCATAAGCTCATGTATATTCCCCTCCACATTGAGGGAGGGGGCAAATTTCAACAGCTTTCTGCCCCAAGTTTGACTCCCACACACTGATTTTAGACAAAGCAAAAAAAGTCTATTAACTACAAAAGATAGACTGTAAGTGATTATAAGGGATAGCAAACAGATCAAAGCAGATTACCTAGCAAATAAACAAAAAAATGCAAACTAAGCTTAATATACTAAATAGAGAATCTGCTAATTCATATCCAAACAGATGATACAAGCAGGCTTCAGATTCTTAAGGGGCAAGCTGCACTAGCTTACATCTTGGAATCCCCAGGTGTTCCATTCACAGACTAGAAATCCCTTTAGCCTGGGTCCAGCACTTCCACCAGTTCAGCCTTTGTTACTCAGGTGTTTCCAGGAGTCTCTTTGAGTGGGAAGTCAGTGAAGAACCATGATGATGTCACTCCCCTGCCATATATAGCTTTTGCATATGGTGGGAACCCTTTGTTTCAAAGCTTGGTTTCCACGCCAGCCAGTGGAAAAACACTGATATCCCAAGATGGCGTCCAGCACCAGGTGACCTGGTCACATGTCCCTGTAGTGTCACAGCAGCCACGAGTCAGAGGCTATCTGCAGCATCCACAGGAAGGCTCCCCAGTGGGAGATAAGGTTTTTCTAAGGCCTATTGTTTTCTCCTAATGGCTCATTAACCTGAATGGGCCCTTCCCAGCCAGCCATCTAGACTAAGAGCCTTTTGCCTAATGGGTGTTCCCCAGATGTAATCACATTTGTAATACAGATATGTAGTCAATATTCCCCAACTTCAGATACAAAAATGATACATGTATACAAATAGGGTAATCATATTCAGTAAACCATAACCTTTCCAATGACACCTCACATGACTTATCTTGCATAAAATACATTATGATTATGTCAATCATATCATAATATTGTTGTGAAGAATATAGGGTGCAGTGTCACAGGGATGTCAGAGATAATTATCTTAACATTGATGAGTATGTAATTTGTGTCCAATTTACATTTTATAATAGCCCAGTCCTGGTCCTATTAAATGCATTGGCAGTTTTGCTACTCACTTTTAAATGTGTAGAGTCAGATCCTAGCAGGTAGTGCCTAGAACTTATAGTAATACCTAGCACATATATAACTCTTTTCAGCCACAAATCTCAAAGTGTTTTCCAAAGGTGAGTCAGAGACATTATCTCCATTTTACAGAAGGAGGACCTGAGGTTAAATAACTTACTAAGAACTCAGTGGCAGAACTGAGAATGCTGTATAGAGTAGTTAAAAAGGTAGTTTCAAAGCAGTCTCTAAATATGCCTTAATTTTAAAGTTAGAGTTCCCTTTTATTGCTTGCATTTGTGTCTCTGTGATAGGACTAATGTGGTTTTAGATACTGCAATTTCATTTATATGGTCTCATTTAAAACATGCAATTGATTCACACTGTTCTTTTCCAGAATCCATATGGTATATTGCACTTGAAAAATGAGAAAAGAAGATTTGTCAGGGGGGTAAAGGCATATTTTATGTAAATTATTTCCAATGGGTAATTTGTCACCTTTATTATTTAAAGAGATGCTGAACTTCCTTTGTAATCTGTATTTACAAAATTGATAAACTGCTTTCTGATCAAAAGAATGGGTTGACTATTAATTCTGGAGACATCTGCTCCAGTGTCTTATTGGAAATGTACAATAATCTGTCATTTATATCTAAATATATAACCTCAAAGTTGTATCCATCATTTTTAGGTTTGCAAAATACTTGAGAAATTGACAGAGAATCATTCCTATCCCCTACAGGATCCAACAACATATGGGAGAGCACACTCAGAGCAGCCACTGCCACCATAGTAGCTAGAATACTATTAGTTTTTCTCCTTTGAGCTACTACATTCTCAGTTTGGGTTTAGCTATCCCGCTTTGCCCTGCAGGGCTCTCTGCTTCCCCTTGGAGGCTGTGTATAAGGATGCCGTTGGCAGCATGATGCTGACTCATAAACTTCTGTGTCCAAGTTTGTGTCTGCTCAGACTTCCTGTGACAGAAAGGCATATGGATGCCGATCAAGATCCATAGAGTCAAAGTCCAATTTATACTACTCACAAAGGGATAGCTGCAATGGAGTCAGCACCTGCCTCCCCTGAGCACCCCCTTTTTGCTGGCTGATATACCTGCAATCACAGTTCTTTTCACGAGGGGAGAGAGGGACACCCACCTCTCGTGGATGGCCCTTTCTCTCAGTTATGTATGAGCCTGCTTCTCTTTTTTGATCTTACATCAGGGTGGCACCTGTCTCTTGCAAGCACCCCACTCCGCCCCTCTCCCAGCCAGTCTTTGGCAGTTCAGCCCCCCAAGTGAGCCACACACTCTGTCCCCCATTCCAGGGTATACCATCCCAAGTTGTTATCACAGCCCTGGTATGGGACTTAGGCTTCTTCCCTGAGGCACTGCCTAGCTGGTGTCCTTTTCAGCAACCCTCCCTGGGCTCAGTCTTCAACCAGTCCAGTAGGGCTCATCTTGGTACCCTCGCTTGGTCTGGGCAGGTCCTGAGCTCAGTCCCTGGGCTCAGCCTGCCCACATTGACCTTTCCATGGGCCTGTTGCTACTCTATGCAGCCAGCCAGGCACCTGGTCTTTGGCAGCCTTCCCTGGGCTCAGTTCTGCCCAGTGAGCTCTCTGCGGTGAACTGTCTGTAGCCTGCTGCTCACCTAGCTATGCAGGCACCCAGTCCTCCCTTGTGAAGCTCCACACAGCAACTAAAGGCTCAGCTCTGCTGCTTTCCTTTATCTGGCCCTTCTGAGCCCTCATTGGCGGCTCCATCAGCCCCTCTGATTGGCCACTCCTCTGCAGCCATTCTAGACTGCCTGGAGGACTTCTCGCTGCTTTTTTCTGGGCAGCGTGATGCAGGGCCCCAAGACCTCCAGCAGGGGGCCTCCAGACCTAGTCCACCCTGCCACAGTAGCCCAAGTATTTGTGCCTAACATTCATCCCCTTTGTCCACTAACTCTCCCATTTTGGGGAAATGTGTTGGATTATGTACAAAAACTACAAACAAAACTAACAATGAGTTCTTCTTTATTCATATTTAAATCAATCAGTATTACTGGAAAGGCTCGTCCCAGTTACATGTCAATAACAGGGTGGAAAACATCCCAAAAATTAACATCTGATCTGTGATACCCTTTTGATTCTGAGTTGGCAGATACCTTGGCAATGCTACTTATTTTCATTGTACTTAAAAAAAAAAAGCCACAGCTAGTTTTGATTTCCTGCATATTTCTATACTGCAGAGCGCTGCTCGAAGCAGAGCAGTTAGGGTAGTAGGCTTCCAGTAGGCAGCCTGTAAAAACTTGTGATACTTCTGAACAATACTATTTGCCCATTTTTCTTTCTCTGCCATGAACTGAACTGTTAAAATACTGTGAGCTGTGGTACAGTTAACTTGCATTGCCTAATACTACATGCATCCCCCCCTTTTCCAACAAATATGTTCTGTAACCCCATTAATGGACAAAGGTATAAAGAATTCAAATTCATCAGAAGGAAAGTAAGAATAGTGGGTTACGCTCTGAGTCTGTTGTAGTGGGGAATCATTAATACACCAGTACCATGAGACTGTTCTCTCCCTTTGCAACAACTTTCTCTTCAAAATATGCTTCTGCCTATCTTTTAACTAATGCCATATATTAATCACTACCCTGGGTGTTGGGCAGCGACTGTTCCAGGTTCAGAACACACAAAACAGTACTTGATGTGCTTAGAGAATGAGTTGGGAGGCAGCCATTACAGAAAGCCGCTCACAATAGAACTATAGAATCATTTTATTTCTGGCTACCATTCTCTCTCTTTCCCACATGCAGACATATTTCTATGGTTTTCTCCAGTGCTTTAATTAATTACTCTCTAGGCAAGTGAGTTTATTCACCGAGTGGATTTTCCCCACATCTTGCCCAGATCTAGTTCATGTAATGTGGTTCTAGCTATCTCTTGCCAGCGTCAGATCTCACTATTACTTTGTAGCTAACATGCATAGTTTTGTACAGCATAATAAGCAGTAGGGGAAAGTCATCCAAGAACAAAAGTTTATAGGTCAAACTGAGGTCATGTCTTTCTCTGTCCATAATAAACAGCCTTCCAACATGACAGCCTAACTTCTTTCCAGATGAAAAAGCTTATTTTTATGGCTACCCTTTGTTTCCTGCTTTGTACCCAATTATCAGTCTAATGAGCCAACTTTCCACTTATTCCATTACTCTTTACTGTAGATGTTATACTCTGATGTGAAGCTTTGCCAAATGCTTTTAAAAAAATCCATTGCGTTCCCTTTCTATACCATAGCATAAATATCTTCAAACAATTCCAGTGCATTAATGAGCTCTGACCTTTCTTCCCAAACACTATGGTTGCTTTCCAGCCTTCTGCTCCTGGCTCTGTTAGTTTTCCATCACTTCTTTATTTCTCTCTTTTTCTTACAATAGTTTGTAAGAATTTCTTGACCACTTAGATTGGGAAGTTATAGATCGGGGTTTTCAATCTTTTAAGAATTTAATTTGAACATCAATACTTCCTGCATTTGCAGTTACAGCTCACGTCCGGCAGGTGGCACCACGCTATGCAGCACAATGCAAGTATAATAGCATTCCAACTTGAAACTAATTAATAAGATGCCATTTTCTTTTTAAGACAAAGTGTCTTTGCTGAGATGTATTATAACTATCAGTACCCAACATCACAGAACACTAAATAATCCCACTTCACACCTTGCTCTCACTGTGGACACTCAAGGGCAGTGTGTTCCCTCCCCAGTGGTATCATTGAGCCATGGATTTTAGGGTATGAAGGGGAGGGCCTGAAGAAATGGGCAGGGAACCAGTAGAGATGGACCGGCATGCACAGGAAGAAGTGGCAGAGCCCTGGTCTCAGAATGAGCACTATACAATACATACAGTAACCTTTAAAGTCTACAAAATCCTCATAAAAAGAGGCTTAAGACATAGCAAGCTGTTGGTACCTGGGTATCCGAAGTGGGCACTCTAGGAATGTGCTGGTAAGTATTTACTATACCTCTTAAGACTTGCTGTAGCCAAGTCACACACCATGCAAGTATAGCTAAAGTTTTACTGTATTTGTGTGCCGTGTTATATCCTACAGTGCTTCCAAACAGCAAGTCTAGTTACTAACCCCTCCTACCATGGAGTAATCGGGTTCAGACCAATGGATGCCTAGCAGGATGCCAGTGCAGTAGAGGGCTTACTCCTGCTGGATCCAGCAAGTTCACACAAAATGGCTGCTGGCTGGTGTGAAGCAGTAAGGGATAACATTCCTCTAAGGTCAGAGGCCTGCAGCTGACCTGGCTGCCTGATTAGCCCGCCTCCTGCACATGAAGAAAGAGGTGAAACTGTATTAGTGGACCCTTATAAAAGAGAGCAGCAGCAATAAGGGGAGTGCTACATCCTCCAGGAAGCAGAAGTATATGGGTGGTGCCTGCAATGGTCTGCCAAGGTAAGAGACTCTGCCAGGAAATCTTGTTACAGGAATTACTGGTGTGAGAGAAAGATTTGGGGTAGGGACTGCTGTGCTTGCTCAGAGTTTGATGTCAAAGTCAGCAAGGGGTGGGATTGTGTTTAAGAAGGCTCAATTAAAGAAACTACCCTGGCTAAAGATAAGAAATCCAGGGAAAACTGAGAGGCACAGATGAGGGTTACCCTGGAGAGTGAGCTGACCCTCCAGAATAAAGGTTGGTTGGACAGGAGGAGGGAGCTATAAAATAGGCCTAATCTATTACACTGGGCTGCTGGCTATAGGAAAGGGATGGGCAGATGGGAGATTTCTGAGGCTCTTCATAGTTTAGGTGGTCCCTGCTCTCTGACAAATGTGTGTTTGGTTTTTTAATTAAAAATAACTTAGTGGCACTTTTACCTCAGTTGAAAGACCCCCATCTCTTGTTGCTAACATCAGCACTGGGCGCCTTGCTCTCATGTTCCTCAAACCCTGCACCAGTCAAGAGCTGCTAACTAGGCTGGGATCAGTTCTCCTTTCTATACTCAGCCTGGGCAGATACACAGTCAAGAGGCAGGCAGCACTTCATGTGTGAGCTGCACTCCCAGCAGACAGTCAGTGTCAGGAGGCAGTGTGGGGAACACAATACTGAATCTAAGGCACACCAAGAGAATTACATGTTTTGGTTGTTGTTCCCGCTCCGAAAAGGGGAGGGAGAGAAGTCAAAAATGATTAGACAAGATGGGAGAAAGAAGGTACAAGAGGGAGCACAGGGAAGATGGGCAGAGAGAGAGTGAAAAAGTAGGGAAAGGAAAGGCAGGGTGGGATGGAGATATAAACATAAAGGGGACAGAGGGTAGGAGGACAACTTCATTTCTCTTCACCCCTTTCTATTAAGTGTTGCGGAGTTTAAATTTACACTACATATGTAAAACTGACTCACCCATTTCACAAAACCAACATAAAATTAGCTAGTAAATCTACAGAGATTATCATTGCTATTGTTACCTACCAAGAAGGTGTGTTCTGAAAATATTTTAAAAATCACAAATTAAAGAAAATTGGGTATTCAGCTGAAACAAACTACTAAAGAATCATCCACTGTGATCAATTTCTTATTCCCTAAGCAAAATAATGATTGTGGTGTACTGAGGACTGTGACAGAATTGCAAACTAGCACTTTAAGAAGGGGGGAAGGGCATTCCTGGGCCTGGTTGCAGACCCTGGTGCTCTGTAGGGAAGCATCTTGGAGCAGTCAGTTCTGGAGCTAGTCAGCTTTAAGCAAGGTGGTGGTGAGTTTTGCCTCTCTGCCTTAGGGAGAAACCTGCTTTGTCTCTTTCTTTTGGGTGTTCTGAATTCCAAGAAATAGAGCAGTGTTATGTTGCAACCTTCCAGCAAGAATATTTATATTTGCATCAAACTTGTATGTATGCTGTGAATCTAACAATGATCGTGCACTTCTAGCATTATGCCAGCATGAAGATCAAGAGACAGGCAGGGGTGAAAGTAGAAATAGGGACTTACCAGTTCGGGGCTGGGTTGGGGCCAGCTCTGGCCCCCAGAAGGGGCAGGGCCTCGGGCAGAAGGGGCGGGGATAGGGGGGTCAGAGCCAGCTCCGGCCCGCCCTCTACCAGTAAATGCCCTCCCCTTCCCGCGCCCCCATTGGGGTAGCAGTGGCAGCCAGGGGCTCTGGCAGCAGTTTAAAGGGCCCAGGGCTCGGCCGCCGCTACCGCCCCCAGGCCCTTTAAACCGCTTCCAGAGCCCCCGGCTGCCACTGCTACCCCAGGGCTCCGGCAGCAGGGCTCCAGGGGCTATTTAAAGGGCCCGGGCCTCTCCTGCCTCTACCGCCCCAGACCTTTAAATAGCCCCCAGAGCCCTGGGGTAGCGGCAGCGGGGCTCCGGCGGCTATTTAAAGGGCTGGGGCCATAGAGGCAGCAGGAGCCCTGGGCCCTTTAAATA
>NC_048299.1:33517020-33560160 GCF_013100865.1 Trachemys scripta elegans
GCTGGGGCAGGCTCTGGCCCCCGTTAGGGGCGTGGGCTCGGGCGGAAGGGGTGGGGATTGGGGGGTCAGAGCCAGCCCTCCCCCTCCCCCATCAGGTTAGCAGCGGCAGCCGGGGGCTCCGGCAGCAGTTTAAAGGGTCCAGGGCTTGTCCACTGCTACGGCCCCAGCCCTTTAAATGGCTGCTGGAGCCCCCGGCTGCTGCTGCTACCCCAGGGCTCCAGCAGCAGGGCTCCGGCGGCTATTTAAAGGTCTGGGGCCCTAGAGGCAGCAGGAGCCCTGGGCCCTTTAAATAGCCCCCGGAGCCCCACTGCCGCTACCCCAGGGCTCTGGGGACTATTTAAAGGGCCCAGGACTCCCCTGCTTCTACCGCCCCAACCCTTTAAATAGCCCCCGGAGCCCTGGGGTAGCGGCAGCAGGGCTCCGGCAGCTATTTAAAGGGCCAGGGCAGTAGAGGCAGCGGGAGCCCCGGCCCTTTAAATAACCCCCGGAGCCCCGCTGCCACTACCCCTACCCCAGGGCTCCAGCAGCAATTTGAAGGGCCTGGGGCTCCAGCTGCTGCTGGGAGCCCTGGCCCTTTAAATTGCCACCTGGGGAAGCCAGGCTGCCTGGGTACAGTGCACTGACTCTTGCCGGTATGCCGTACCGGGGCGTACCGGCTTACTTTCACCTCTGGAGACAGGTAGATCCTGAGACGACAAGATTTTATTTGAAACCGAGTGAGCTGAGTGTTATGGTCTTTCATCCACACAAACCCTCCCTTTTCCCCTTTCAAATCACAGTTGAATTCACGAATCTCTCTCATTCATATTTGTTTTTCTCTTATTCCTTGTGCAGGATTGGGCCAATGTTGTTTTTGCTATGTAGTGATGCTGCAGATTGGGAAATCTCTATGTATGTCTCACAACGTTACTGAAATCCTTAGGTTTCCTTCTGGAGTAAGCTTCTTGGCTTAGTGAAGATTTCTACATTACATGACAAAAGGGGAGATTAAAAGTGTATCTCTGAATGTATATCTTGTCTTCATGCGTGTACAAACCTTGTGGTACCTTAGAGACTAACAAATTGATTTGAACATAAGCTTTCATGGGCTAAAACCCGTGAAAGCTTATGCTCAAATAAATGTGTTTGTCTCTAAGTTGCCACAAGTACTCCTCGTTCTTTTTGCTGATACAGACTAACACGACTACCACTCTGAAACCTGTACAGAGTTTGTGACTCATAGAGATTATTTGAGAACTCTCCCTCATACCTTTCTAATGCTTTGTCTTGTCACCAGGGCCGGCTCCAGGGTTTTGGCTGCCCCAAGCAGCCCCCCCCCAAAAAAACCGCGATCGTGATCTGCGGCGGCAATTCGGCAATCCTTTGCTCCCAGCGGGAGTGAGGGACTGTCTGCCAAATTGCCGCTGAATACCTGGACGTGCCGCCCCTCTCCGGAGCGGCCGCCCCAAGCACCTGCTTGTCACCTTGCAAATTCAATTATTAATTTAGGGCATAGGCCACGCCCTTTGGGCCTGAACTTTTAAGGTGCTGAAGAGCAACTAAAAAGTGGTGAGGGACTTCAACTCCCACTGAAATCAACAGGAGTTATAGGTGCTCAGTATTTTGGAAGGTCAGGACTTCTTAATGAAGATGCAAATCAAAACAGGCTTTAATACTTCTGCTATTTTCTTATTTTCCCATCAAATCCCTCAAAATTAAAATTTAATTTTCTCTTGACAGTCATCTGCCTAAGCAGTAACTTCTGATCCAAAGATGTTACTTGATGCACACTTATTTTCTCTTACCATTTGTTTATTTGCTTTTACTTGCTATTTCTTGACTTCTCTCAGATCTTCCCAGCCTTTCACACTTTTGCTATAATTTGAACTTTCAATATTGTTTCCTACTGCTTTGTTGAACTTGTCTAATAACTCTGGTCATTTCTTGATGCTTACTCACAAACTGGCCTGAACATGTAATAACATAGTCATTACCACTCCTGATGATCTGTTTTGACTAAGCTTTGTTTTTCATGGTAGATTTGGGGTGGTGGGATAAGCAGAAATGAACAGTTTTTCATCTTTTCCTATAAATCTGGACATTGTGAAGCTGTTTTTGAACTTTGCTAAATGTAGCAGTCCCATTCACCAGGCACCCTCCTGTGGCCAGAGGTGTTTCCACAAGGCCCTTCCTCTGCGCCCTCTCTTCAGAGGTCTTTGGGAACACAGTATAGTCTTTCTAGGGCTAACACCAGCCCTCCCCTGAAACTGGCACTTGATTTTTGGTCCTGGCTAGAACTGAGAAGTGCAGAGAGATGAAAACATGTCAAAAGTTGGCTTTTTACATATTATAACCCACTTTTGTAATATAGCGTTAAATTTACTCTACAGAGGCTGATTTTAAATTCTTCTGCAGGAAAGGAGTAGAGAATTAAAAAGTTATGCTAAGATGACTTTATGATAATGGATGACAGTGAAGAATTTCCATGCATTACATAGACATCTGCTTTGCAAACACAAAAATTACCAAGGTGGTCTCAATGACACTCCAAACACCACTACTGCATGGATAATTTCTCCACCGTCCTCATCTCTGCCCAGTAAAAATGATGCATTTACAAACTCCATCCACTCTAACCATGTCTAATCCAATTGCGCAAAAAGGAAAAACCTGAATACAACAGTGAAACTGAGGTGACAGCAAGCTCATTAGGGGAAAGACATAGGCAGTTAAAGGAAAGAAAATCAATTTCTGCCTTTGTGGTTCATATTAATAATAACCATCAGGCCCAACAAATTGTCAGCTTAGTCGCAGCAGATGTGCTTTTAGGCTTTTTCCACTGATAGTTTTGGTTTATGAAGAGTTCAAAACCGAAGCACATCATCCAACTAATACAGGCACAAAACTCTTGGGACTGAGAGACCCTGCACCTGCTCCATTTGAAATCAAGGGAAATTTGGCCTTTGAACTCGGTGGGAACAGGATCAAGGCCAAAAAGTTAACCTTCATCTCTTGCACTCAGTGCTGCAATCTGAGTTCACAGTAGGCATGCCTACAGAGCAAGCAGGAGCCCCAACTGTAGCAGATGTAGGCATAACCAAGCTAGCTTTGATCAAGACAACTACCTCCTCAGCTCTCAAAGCCTGGGCTCCAGTTAGGGTTGCCAAACTTCCAGGATTGTCCTAGAGTCTCCAGGAATTGAAGATTAATTAAATATTATGTCATGTAGTGATTCCTCCAGGAATACGTCCAACCAAAATTGGCAACCCTAGCTTCAGCCCAAGCACAGGCCGCATGGCAAGAGATGATAAAAGGCAGCTGCATCGTCTCCATTTTTTGGATCCTGTTTCTTACCTCCAGAGGAACCTTGCTACAAATTGATGCTCTGAACAATGGACTGAATGACCCATCCAAGCTGTGAATGTATATATGCATCATCCTGAAAAAACAGTTCCTCTCAACAGCAAAGATGGGGATAGAATCTATCCAGTTTTTAACTATTTTGTTTGACTGTAAACAGTTGTCTGTGTGTAACCAAATTTACTCCAACACTGCCACCTTTTATGTAAATGCTTTTACTGTGAGTTCAGGTGAAGGTAACCCCATAACTTGTGCAGAGAATGTAAAAGTCAATGGGAAAAGATGTTTAGGGCAACTTACAGCTTCTAACATCAATCTTGTTAAAACAGATTTGGTCAAAAAGAGAGACTATTTACCAAATCAGAGTGTGAATATTGTAATACTCTGAGTTTACTGTAAGTGTGCCTTTAGCCAGAATCCATCTTGAATGGAATGGTGTTAAACATGAAGTTATAGCTGGTGTAAGGAAGTTATTGCCTAAGGATCTTTTGATTGGGAATTATATTAAGGCTTTGTTCAGTCAGGTTGACGTAAACCAGCCACAGGAAAGAAATAATCCTGAACCTGTGTCTACTAGGGGCAAGGATTTGCCTATGGAGGGTTTCTCCAAATGTTTGTATGAGGAAAATAGATGTTTGTCTGTGCAAAGAAGTGGTGCATATGTGGAAAAAATTTCTGAGTATCTCAGAAGTGAATCTGGCATTAGATAAGGCTCAGGAAGATGTTTCTGTAGAGCAAATTAAAATTGGTGATCAGGTTAAAGCCCTAACTGAGGAAGGAAGGGGTAGAGTCTTGGTGAGTGATGGATTGTTGGCAAGTAAAGTTTGTGAAAGTAAGCCTGAAAAAGGTAGAAATGATTTGTTTAAAGCGGCTCAGTGTAACGAGACTCTATCCGTAAGAAACAGCAGTTTATCTGTTAAGAGAGGGGAAGACAAAGAGAGTTTAGATGAGCATAGGCAGCCTTCTGAGCTGATGGCTTTGTCTAATCAGCAGTTTGGGAAGGCAAAGTTAGTGGAATATGAGTATCCCTACACCTTACCTGTTACCAGTATGGAGAACTGTGACAGTGAAGGAAATGTTCCTGTGATTATTAGGGGTAATGACTTGCCCATGAAGGGAGCTACCCCAATCTCCAAGTAGTTGTCTGTGAATAGCCATGTGTGCTGAGGAAATCTCAAATTGTTTGTCTGTTAAAGGGGAATGTTTCTCCAGCTCTTTTCTGTTTGTAGAGCAGACAGAAGAAGCCTGTCAGCTTATGATGGCTGAAAATGTATCAGTTGACCCAAAGTTGGTTCTGGATACAACTAAAGCCCAGGAAGGAAGTGGTCCTAAATCTGTGTCTGCTAGGGACGATGACATTGTAACTAGGTTGCATCCAGTTGATGTCATAAATAGCTCCCAGAGACCAAGCGATTCTGGTGCTTCTATTTTGCCTGTCGCTAGTGTGTTGCTGGGTAAAGATATGACAACCTTGTGTGATCAGGGTGATATCATAGCCAGGGCACAAGGGAAGCATAAAGGTGATTTGACTGTTACCCACTGACAGAGTGGAAACTCCTAACAAGGAATAGAATACTTCTAATCAGGGGCGGCTCTGTTTTTTGCCACCCCAAGCACGGCAGTCAGGCAGCCTTCGGTGGCATGCCTGCGGGTGGTCCGCGGTCACGCAGATTAGGCAGCGTTTCTGCAGGTGATCTGCCGGTCCCGTGGCTTCGGCATACCCGCTGCTGAATTGCCACCGAAACCGCGGGACCGGTGGACCTCCCGCAGGCATGCCGCCGAAGGCTGCCTGACTGCCACCCCCAGCGGCTTGCTGCCCCAGGCACGCGCTTGCTGCGCTGGTGCCTGGAGCTGCCCCTGCTTCTAATCTTGTGACTATGAAGTCTAGAAGTTTACCTGAAAGGGGGGTTTGTGAAAATCCTCCTGATGGGACAGAGGTCATTCTGGCTTTAAGTGAAACCCAGAAAGAGTCTGCTGTTGCTCAGGAAAATGTTCCTTTAGAGCAAGCCCTAGGTGAAAAGAGTAAGGGCAGAAACTCAGTGAAAAATGTGTTGTTGCTTAGAAAGATTCCTGAAGAGAAAAATCTTCAGGGTAGTTTTTGCAAGCAGTTTGCTGCAACTGAGGGGTGTGGAAGTGATTTGATTGAGTTAACTCAGGGTGAATCACTGTATAGAGAAAGCAATAGTTTGTTTGGGAGACTTGTTCCAGTTCCTAACTACCAGGGTCTTTCAGAGGTGTATAGATCCACTGACTTTGCTTTAGAAAGACCCAGTGTGAATAGCTTTGAGAAAGTTTTAGATGGAATGAAAATTGTCAGGGAATTTGAACAGCCCTATGAACAAGTGGCTGTGTTTGACCAGCTTGTTGGGGAGACAATGGTATTGGGACAGGACTGTCTCCATGTTGATTCTTTGAGTAAACAGTCTGTATCTCAGTTTCAGAGGGAAGGCTGAATCTGAAGAGCAGGAGGACAGTTGTGCAGTTAATCTCTCGAATACAGGGGATGGCAAGTAAACTCTCATCTCTAGACAGTTTTTGGATAGGTCTTGTAGTCTCTTAGTGGACTTGACATCTGATTCCATGTGGAAGCAGAGGTTGGTAATGGAAGGACAAAAGAACCTTAATGGGAAAATGGTAGTGAAAATGGATGGTATTTCTTTAAGACAGAGTCCAGCCTTGGAATTGGTAACAGTTAAGGATCTTAGAGTAGCAGCCGTGTTAGTCTGTATCCGCAAAAAGAACAGGAGTACTTGTGGCACCTTAGAGACTAACAAATTTATTAGAGCATAAGCTTTCGTGGACTACAGCCCACTTCTTCGGATGCATATAGAGTGGAATAAATATTGAGGAGATATATATACACACATACAGAGAGCATAAACAGGTGGGAGTTGTCTTACCAAACCAGTGGGAGAACACTTTAACCTGTCTGGTCATTCAATGTCAGACCTGCGGGTGGCTATCTTACAACAGAAAAACTTCAAAAACAGACTCCAAGGAGAGACTGCTGAGCTGGAATTGATATGCAAACTAGACACAATCAACTCAGGATTGAATAAGGACTGGGAATGGCTGAGCCATTACAAACATTGAATCTATCTCCCCTTGTAAGTATTCTCACACTTCTTATCAAACTGTCTGTACTGGGCTATCTTGATTATCACTTCAAAAGGTTTTTTTCTCTTACTTAATTGGCCTCTCAGAGTTGGTAAGACAACTCCCACCTGTTTATGCTCTCTGTATGTGTGTATATATCTCTCCTCAATATTTATTCCATTCTATATGCATCCGAAGAAGTGGGCTGTAGTCCACGAAAGCTTATGCTCTAATAAATTTGTTAGTCTCTAAGGTGCCACAAGTACTCCTGTTCTTTTTGCAGTTGAGGATCTGAAAACTAGTAAACAAGCTAGTGTCTGTGTTGATGCAAATTACCTGACTGACTGGGGGAGAAAGATTAGCCTGTAGCTGTTAGCAAAAGGGATACACCCATCCAGGCAATGGATTCTGTTAAGCAAAAGAGCTCAGATTTTGACCCTCTGGAACAGGGGAAAAGGAACAAAGTTTATCATGATAATGAAAGCCACAGGTTAACCCTAAAAAGTCAAAACCCCAGTGGTATTGAGCCAAAGGTGTGGCATAACAAAAATGACTGTAAATGTACACCTGCAATGAATTTGATGTTAATATTAATGCTAATACTAACCCTTGCAACTAATGTGTTGCTGGTACCAAAAACTGTAAAAATGTACAATGTGCCTAATCTTCTAGAAAAACCCTTGAACATGTTGGGAGTAATACGTAAGAACTCATGTTGTAAAAAGCTTCCTGGTTATACTGTTTCATTACATGACAACACACACTCTGTTAAAAGACCTGGTGATACTGACATTTCACAGTTAGTGCCTGTATCTAATCTTGAAACTGAACACAGAAGAAAAGACATTACACACCTAATATGCTGTATGAAATGGGAAACTGAGGCACACTATCATATTGCTTTCATGGCTAAATGCCAAGATTCCTACACTATGAAGAACATTAATATCTACATTGACTTGATGTTAATTGGTTTCCAAACATTTGCCAGAGATTGTATAAAAGAAAATAGCTATTTTCTTTAGCTCTTGGCAAGATCACGTGAAACATACAGGAATTATGCTGCAAGAGCAGATCCAATCCACTACTGGTCTAACCAAGTTTTACCTTAGGTTTGTAGAAGGATTCAACAATATTGTTAAACATGATTTTAATAAACCATTTTGGTTATACACTGATACTTCTAATGTTGGGTTAGAAGCTGTAGTAATACAGAACCAAGAGTGGGAAGTTCCTGTGATGCATTCAGCAGTGTCTGGGACACCACTTCCTGCATAAATTTTGCATTGGGGGTGGGACGTTATCTGATTAAAATATGACCCTATAGACCATTGTTACAACCACTGTTATATATTTGCAGCAAATATTGTACAAAGGTTGTTGAGTAAGATGTCTATGAAAAGGTTATGATTTGCTGGTTATGATTATGCCATCTGTATGCATGCATCATTTTTGTATTGAAAGTTCTAAGTATTGGCTTTATGCCTGGATTTCAAATGTTTGCTCCTGGGGTAATGCCCACAAAGTAATCAGTCAGATATGCCATGTAAGATATCTGTAGAGATGCCATAATTTGCCAGATATGATAATCTTGTTTAGATGTTTGTATCACCTTTGTATTATGAGTTATAGATATGTATGTCTGTATTTCAAACTTGTGCTATGCACCCCCAGACAGTTTGGCATCAGCACTGCCTAGCCTTCTTGATGGCCCATTAAGGGTCATCAACTATACAATTGACCCATTGAGAGAAGGCAGATACACCATATGACTCAGCAAGGCATGCAGGGAAATACTATGGAGAGAACTCTAAGGCTTCCAAGCCATGCGCTGGGCAGCTTGTGTTTGAAAGAAAGGAAGCACAGGCCGCATGGCAAGAGACTATAAAAGGCAGCTGCAACTTCTCCATTTTGTCTTCAGTCCTGCTTCTTACCTCCAGAGGAACCTTGCTACAAACTGAAGCTCTGAACAAAGGACTGAATGACCCATCCAAGCTGTGGATGTACTCCAGAGACTTGACTTAAGCCAGCAGTTTATTCCATCACTGCTGCAAGCCTGAGCCAAGAACTTTGCCATTACTGTATGTAATTGATTCCTTTAAGCAATTTTAACTCTCACCTTTCTTTCTTTTTATAAATAATCCTTTAGATTTTAGTTAATAAGAATTGGCTGCAGCATGTGTTTGAGTAAAATCTGAAACATTCGTTAACCTGGGAGGTAATGTGTCCGATTTTTTGGGGATTGGTAGAACCTTTTCTTTTATATGATGAAATAAGATTTACAAAAATTTTCATCATATTTGACTGAGATGGAGACCTGAGACTGGATCACTTTAAGGGAATTGTGGTGTTTGGACTTCTGAGTAAGCAGTAAGGTAATAAAGAAACCATTTTATGCTGGCTTGGTGAATCTTAGTATTGGCATATCCACCAGCTTTTGGGGGTTTGGCTGCCCCATTCTTTGCAGTTCACCCTAATTGAGTGACTATAGAGTCCCCCTAGGACCCTGGTCACAGTGCTGTTCATCTCAGTTCTGCACCCACAGTAGTTTAATATGTTGCAGGCTTGTACACGAGTAGTATTTTGCCTGAATTTCTTTATTTTAGGAAATGAATAAGAAGTATTTTGTTTTTAACATGTAAAAAGTTACAATAAAGCTGCCAAAAGAAATAAGGGCTGGGGAAAGACAAACTTTTAAGTTTCCTTTCCTCCCTAGATATAAGTGAGCTATGGAAAATATAAACTCCCCTGAAAGCTGTATGCTTGTTCAGACATCTTTAAAGTATACAAATGAAGATTGTGTACTACCTGCAAATCTTCATCTCCTAGGCCATCACAAGCCTTCGCTCCCTTCCCTCCCCCCCCCCCCCCCCAAAAAAAAACCAACAACAATATATTACTCACACCAAAGCTAAGGGACAGTGTGATTTGTGCTCTTGACTTCAGCGCTCTGGGTCTGAGAGAGAACTTTCTGGTTTTTTTTCCCTAGGTTAAAGCAGAAATGACTCCAAGCTTGTAGCTGACAAAAAGCCTGCTCCAACAGCATACAGCACTGTTGATCTAACATGTTGTTTTCCTGAGCTGAAACAGCCACATATTCCACATATCAATTAACATGGGACAACTGTGATTTTTTTGAATAAAATTTTTAAATTAAGTGCTTTTCTGTTCATTAAATTGCAGTGTTTCAGCCCTTCATGCAGAATCCTCCCAAGAAGTGCTGTAAAGCCTCATCACTAATAAACTTCTGTTAGGGATGCCATCTTGTGGTAGAGAGCTGGGATTCTAGCATATCAAAAGCAAATGTTCACTTGGAAAACACCATTTCTGCAGAAGTCATCTTATTTTACCATTAAGAGCTGTTTTTTATGCCTTTACAGGTCATTTATGGAAGAAAAATGGCCGTGAATATGGTTTCCTAATACCCTATATGTCTAATTTTTTTTATGTCAAAAAGAAAAGGACACAGGAAGAATGGTGAAAATATTGCCCTCCTCTTGGGGGACTAGGTCCCAAACATTAAAGGACTGTTTATTTTTCAGTTGTATGTATGCGACTGCTCTGCAGTGTTGACCTCTTCTAGCAGTTTAATCAGTGTAGAGTCTTGCTGGAAGCATTGACTGTCCAAAGCCACATTCTGGTTGGCCAGGTATCCCCTTCTGATGATGTGAAGTGCTAAATCCGAGCATGGCAAGGCTAAGACTTAAACAGTTTAAAAATTCCTAGGTTAAACTGCAGGAGGAACAGGTAGCCAGGAGAGGGTAGGAAAGTTTTTGAAGAGAAGCAGCTGAGAGGAAAGAGCTGGAGAAGAAAAAGGGACAATTGAACTTCCCGTATCCCTAGAGTGCTACACTGCCCTTCAGCAGCTGTTTATGGCCCATTCAGGCCCACCTGTATGAGGAGAGAGACTCTCACAGCTGAGCAGGGTTTGGGGTTGTTGTTTTTTTACACTATACTTCTTGCCACCTGCCAAGGGAAGCAGAGTGGCTGCTGTCTCCTATGTATGCCAGCAGCAGGCTGTCTTTGGTTCTGCTGGATGCCTCCCCCTGGGGGAGCTCTGACCATCTCATTGCGAGGGGTGATGGATGAAGAAAGAGAGAGGCTGGAAAGGAACTGAATAGCCACGGAGTTATTTGAGCTGATGGTGCTGAAGGGCTGTTATATGGTTCTTGGGAGGCTGAAAAACTATAGTGTGTTTTTTGGGGTGGGGTGAGAGATAATTTGAAAGTAAGAAACCATAAGAAGTAGGACTAGAGCTTCAAAAGGGGAGACTCTCAAGTTGGGAGAATTTATAGAAATCCAACCCCAGATGGGGAGAGGAAGGGGCCCAAAGGACTCTCAATGGGAAGGGAAAGACCCAAATTGACACATGGGCGCTGGGGTGGGATGCAGAGAGACAGAGCAGTATTGCCAACCCCAGGACATCAAAAATCATTCAGACCCTCCCCACTCCCAAAATCATGAGTTTGGCCCCCAAAATCTTGTTGTTGTTTTTTTTTTTTTTTTTTAAGGATCTATTGTGGATCTGTTGTCTATCTTTGATGGTTGAACTCCTCCACCCCATCCCCAGGGTGTGACAATTCAAGTTGCCCACTCTCCCAAATGTATTGGGTGAGAGAATTCTGGCCCCTGCTCCAGTACTTCTCAGCCCCATATCTGCCCATCCCCGGCTCACCAGTTAATTCTGTCCTCACCCCATCAGTTCAGCCTCCCTCAGTACCAACCCCAATCAATTCAGTACCCAGCCCCCAAGTTCAGCCCTCCCTCAGTTTACTCAACCAACTCCCAACCCCTCAGTTCTGCCCCCATCTGTTCTACCCACCCAGCCTCACTGCTGTTCCTCCTTGGGTTCTTCCCCTCCCCAGACCTGGAAGAGGGAGTCCCACTGCCGCCCTCCCCCTTCCATGCCTTGGGGAAGCTCCAGGGGTTCTTCCCTTCCCTTACCAGGCCTGATGCCGCAGACAGAGGGTCCATCCTGTCTCCATTGCTCACAGGAAGTGGGAGGGAGCAGAGCCACCCTGATCTGCTGCTCTGTTTAGCTTCCCTCCTCACCCCCGTCCTCCTGTGAGAATTGCTTTGGGTTGCTGTGGGGAAGGACAGGGGGAGAGGTCTGCCTGCTGCAGCTCTAATTAGTTATTCTGGCCCAGGATGCAGGCAAATAGGGCAGGCAGCCAACAGGACTCAAATTAGGTAGAGGGCTGGAGCCTCTGTCATTCCAAGAGTTGGCAAGGCTGAGAGAGGATTACAGAAATGGGGAGAGCAGGGGAAAAGAATCCATGGAGGTTTGGAAAGAAAGAGAGAGAAGACACAGAATATCAAGAGCAAGAGAGATGCCAGGGAAATGAAAAAGGACCAGGGAGGAAGGAAGAAAGAAAGGGTTGGGGGCAGACTCAGAGAAGCAAGCATAGAGACCCAGAAGAAAAGAGACTGCAAAATAGAAATGAGATGAGAGGACAGAAAGATCAGAGAATGAGGAGAGAAGGGAGGGGAGACCCAAGGGGAATGGTTAGAAAATGGAGCAATAACAGGGGAGCACTTGTGGGAGATAGGTAAGAGAAGGAGCAACAAGGATGGATGTAGCAAGAAATCAGAAGGTTGAGAGTAGTAAAGTTAATCAGAGGGGAAAAATAAGTGAAGAAAGAGAGAGCTAAACAATAGACTAGGCAGACAGTAAATTCAAATTCTAACCTTGTTTATAGAAGGTTAGGTGCCAAAACATGTACAAACAACTAGGGCTGTCAAGTGATTACAAAAATTAATTGCGATTAATCACGCTATGAAAAAAAATAATTGTGCTATTAAATAATACTGTTTTCTACATTTTCAAATATATTGATTTCAATTACAGCACACTGTACAAAGTGTACAGTGCTATCTTTATATTTATTTTTATTACAAATATTTGCATTATAAAAACAAAAGAGATAGTATTTTTCAATTCATCTAATACAAGTACTGTAGCGCAATCTGTTTATCATGAAAGATGAACTTACAAATGTAGAATTATGTGCAAACAAATAACTGCATTCAAAAATAAAACAGTGTAAAACTTTAGAGCGTACAAGTCCACTCAGTCCTACTTCTTGTTCAGACAAACAAGTTTGTTTACATTTGCAGGAGATAAAGCTGCCTGCTTCTTGTTTACAATGTCACCTGAAAGTGAGAACAGGGGTTCACATGGCACTGTTGTAGCCAGCGTCTCAAGATATTTACGTGCCAGATGTGCTAAAGATTCATATGTCCCTTCATGCTTCAACCATCATTCCAGAAGACATGCATCCATGCTGATGATAGGTTCTGCTTGATAACGATCCAAAGCAGTGCGGACCAAAGCATGTTCATTTTCATCATCTGAATCAGATGCCACCAGCAGAAGGTTGATTTTCTTTTTTGGTGGTTTGAGTTCTGTAGTTTCCACATCGGATTGTTGCTCTTTTAAGACTTCTGAAAGCATGCTCCCTGCCTTGTCCCTCTCAGATTTTGGACGGCACTTCAGATTCTTAAACCGTGGGTCACATTCTGTAGTTATCTTTAGAAATCTCACATTGGAACCTTCTTTGCGTTTTGTGAAATCTGCAGTGAAAGTGTTCTTAAAATGAACATGTGCTGGGTCATCATCTGAAACTGATATAACATGAAATATATGGCAGAATGTGGGTATAATAGATCAGGAGATATACAATTCTCCCCCAATGAGTTTAGTCACATATTTAGTTAACTCACTATTTTTTTAACGAGCACCATCAGAATGGAAGCATATCCTCTGGCATTGTGGCCGAAGCATGAAGGAGCATACGAATGTTTACCATATCTGGTGCATAAATACCTTGCAATGCCATGTACAAAAGTGCCCTGCGAATGCTTGTTCTCACTTTCAGGTGACATTGTAAATAAGAAGCTGGCAGCATTATCTCCTGTAAATGTAAACAAACTTGTTTGTCTGAGTGGCTGAACAAGTAGTAGGACTGAGTGGACTTGTAGGCGCTAAAGTTTTACATTGTTTTGGTTTTGAGTGCAGTTACATAACAAAAAAATCTACATTTGTATGTTGCACTTTCACAATAAAGAGATTGCACTACAGTACTTGTATGAGGTGAATTGAAAAATACTCATCATTTTTACAGTAAATATTTGTAATCAAAAATAATATAAGGTGAGCACTGTACACTATATTCTGTGTTGTAAGTGAAATCAATATATTTGACAATGTAGAAAAACATCTAAAAAAATTAATAAATTTCAAATGGTATTCTATTGTTTAACAGTGTGATTAAACTGATTAATCGTGATTAATTTTTTTGAGTTAATCATGTGAATTAACTGCAATTAATTGACAGCCCTACAAACAACACATAATCCATGGTTTGATTTTCACTATTGCTAGATACTAGGAAACTTGATTCTGTGGGATGAGGATGGTGGTGGAGCCACAGAGACAGAGGGCAGAATAGTCGCATCTGGTTGTGAATGGGAGGTGGGGAATAGGATCCCAGAGTTCTTATGCAGGGGGAAGGGAATATACAATTTTCATTTTAGTTTAGAGTTTGGGGGCATTGGTTTTACAGTGTTGATTCTGGCATTTTTAATGTTTTTATAGTTTCCATATTCATCTGATGGAAGATGCACGAGAGTGTTTGGAGAGCACTGAGGTTTTACTGGGTTTTGATGACATTTATTGGTATTTTAAGGGAACTTGAGTCCCACATATAGCTTATCCTAATACAAAATTTCAGTTCAGTGCCAGGAGAATGACAGGTTGCCCCCTTTAAGATGTCACCTGAGGTGCTGAGATACCACTGAGCCCAACTGTTCTGCCAGCATTGGCCCCCTTTTTACCTGTCTTGCTGAGCCAGGCTCTTAAGCCTCCTCCAGCGCACACACAGGCAGGGCCACACCCAACTGCAGAAGAATACAAACACTCAGATCAGCTCTGGAATGACTCAGCTTAAGGGACTTGCCCCAGTACTCAGGTGTTCACCTCCCTTGGAGTGAAGACCCAAAAGTATATTATGAAACCCACTTCGTCCCTCAATATGGAGAAAGGTATACACAGATGGAAAGGGGTTTACAGTTTATGTATGGCCAGCACCCCTTCTGATATTATTACAAATTTTGTAAATATATAAATCATCAACTTGCTCCATACTGGGATGGAATTCACAGATTATAAGGCCAGAAGGGCTTGTTGTGATCATCTAGTCTGATCTCCTGAATCCAACACAGGCCGTAGAACTTCTCTGAATGAATTCATCATGTTTGAACTATTGCAAGTCTCCTAGAAAAAATCCAATCTTGATTTTAAAGTTTCCAGTGATGGAGAATCCACCACAGTCCTTGATCCAAGTGGTTAATTATCCTCACTGTTGAAAAATGTGCACTTTGAGTCTGAATTTGTCCAGCTTCAGTTCTAGGCACTGGATCTTGTTTATATCTTTGTCTGCCCAATTAAGAGTCTTCAGTTATCAAATTCTGTTCCCTATGGAGGTACTTATAGATTGCGACCAAGTCACCCCATATCCTTTTCTTTGTTAAGCTAAACAGAATGAGCTCCTTGAGTCCATCATTACACGGTATGTTTTCCAACCCTTTAATCATTTTCATGACTCTGAACTCATGACTCTAATTTATCAATATCTTTCTTGAATTGTGACACCAGAATTTGACATAGTATTCCAGTGGTCCAGAGGTAATAAAACTTTCCTATTTCATCTCAGTATTCCCTGTTTAGATATCCAAGGATTGCATTTGCCCACACTAGCTGACTTGGGCTCACTGGACTCAAGCTAAGGGGCTGTTTAATTGCCATGTAGACCTGTGGGCTCAGGCTGCAGCCCAAGCTCTGGGACCCTCCCACTTCGTAGAGTACTCAAGCCCAGGCTCCAGCCCAAGCTCAAAACTCTACACCACAATTAAACAGTCCCTTAACCTGAGCCCGGCAAACCAAAATCAGCTGGCATGGGCCAGCCAAAGGTTTTTAATTGCAGTGTAGACATACCCTTAGTCACACCCATTACATTGGGAGCTCATGTTCAGCTAATCATCCACTATGATCCTCAAGTCCAGAGTCACTGCTTCCCAGGATAGAATATGTATGTTTTGGAGTATGTAAGTATGCTTTATAGTCTTTGTTTCTAGATGTAAGACTATATTTTGCCATACTGAAATGCATAGTTTGCTTGCATCCAGCTTCCCAACAGATCCAGATCATTCTGTATCTGTGACATGTCCTCTGCAGTATTTTTAGGCTTCTCATAATTTGATTTTTTAAAATCACTTTGATGGATGGTACTGATGCTTATTTTTAAGCTTTTTTTTTTAGATTTATCACTTTCATTTTTCACAGTTGTAGGATATTATTGCGGGGAGGTCAGACAGTTATTTAATGACAGTAGATGTTAAACCTTTATAATCATTAAAGCACAAATTGTCATCATCACATCATAATATACAAACGAATAAGCTCTCAAGCAGCATTTTCTTATTTTGCCTATCTGTAAATTTTGATCATTACTAATGGAAATATGCTTTCAGTAGTTTGTGTGTGTATGGTAAAATTGTGTACGAACAAAAATCCAATCCTTCCAAGCCTAATTATATACCATTCCTCCAATCTTTGTGTCAGCTGCAAACTTTCAGTCATGATTTTATGTTTTCTTCCAGGTCCTTGATAAAAATGTTAAATAGCATAGAGCCCGCTAGTAATACAGCCACTCAATGATGATTCCCAATCTACAATTACATGTTGAGATTGTCATTTAGCCATTTTTAATCCTCTCAAACCATGTTGATTTTGTACTTATTTGGGGGATGGGACTATGCTTGTTTTCATAGCAATACTTTACTTCATATGGAAGAAATCTAAAGATATTCTAAATATCAGTGGCACAATTTGTAATTAGAACACTACGACCACTCTTTTCCATGTAATTGATTTTGTGACGTATGGGATACTCTTACAATGAGAAATATATTCCCATGAAAAACACAGGAAATGTTCATTATTTTGCTGTTTAGTTTTATTTTATTAAACATGCTGATATGTAAACAGCTAATTCATCTATTTCATTATCCTTTGTTTAATGACTTTCCTATGTAACTCTTATTTAAGCCTTGTTTCCTGTGTTTCATACCTGTAATCAACATCTTAGCCCCACTCTACTTCCCACACCTACTGCTTTGTGCCACTCTGCCAAGCAAAACAGCCAGAATGCTGGTTTCACCAGTAGCTGGGAAATAATCTCAAAGAGTCAGGTTTGGGCTCTACATCACACTCCTCCGAGCCACTAATATAGAGGACATGGGGGAGGAGAGGAAACAATGTGTTGTCATAAGTCACCAAGGTCAAGCCATTCACAGCAGCTAGAATGGACCCTAAAGGCCACCAGTAGCTGGTCATAAATTAGAGCAGCTTTTGTGCTGCTATAACTGATGCAAGGGACCAAACCAGGCCCAGAATCTGGGGGCCACAAAGGCAGCAAAATGGAAAGGGCTAAGAGGGTAGCATTAAAGTAACACAAGTTAATAAAATAAACAAAAATGATTGGGTTTGGAAAGCCTGTTGTATGATTTCTATTACTTTCTCTGGGTGATGTTTTTAGACTCAGATTTTCAGAGCACAGCATCCAGCATGCTGGGGGTTCAATCCTGACCAGGGCCCCTAGGTGCTACTATAATACAAATAAAATAATAATAATATATTTCTATGAAGTGCCTTGCACACTTTTGGCCAATATGGAAAAACATAGTAAAATTTAATCCTTTGCTCTTGGCTGAGGTACCTAACACATGTGCTAAAGTTGGTGGCTTTTGTGATGAGTATATCTGTCTACCAGACCAAGACCGGCAACTCATTCCACAAGGTCCAACAGTCAGATACAACAACTTTTGGTCACTACTGATCTGGGCCAGTTTCAGACCAGTGACCGTAAAACAAAACATTCCATATCACCTGCATCATTCATTTCCCATAAGCTTAAGAGCAACCAGTTCCCCTCCACAAGTAGTAAACAGATAGGTGGGGAGGTTAGGTAGGCATGGATTTGCTCATTATTTTCACATAGATTGTGAACTCCTCAAAGAAGAAACCGTTTATATCTATACAGCACCATATAAACCTATTGTGCAATATAAATATGTTTAGATGCATACTGCTAGTGATTTTTTATATTCTTCCTACAATAGGGTGAGAGATTTCTTTTACTTCACTCATATGGATAGATATTCATTATTAGATCATATTGATGAAGGCTTGACAAGTAAGACACAGCTGGGACTAAGTTATAAGCTGCAGTTTATGATTATGTTAGCATAGGCTGAACATTAGATACAGTTTGGAACTATACTGCATGTTTGACAGTGGGAAAAAAACAGATGTGGCAGGAAAATTTAAAATAGTTGATCTCCTAATATTTGTTGGGGACAATATATAGTGCAGAGGTAGGCAATCTATGGCACACAAGCTGATTTTCAGTGGCACTCACACTGCCCAGGTCCTGGCCACCGGTCCGGGGGGCTCTGCATTTTAATTTTAAATGAAGCTTCTTAAACATTTTTAAAACCTTATTTACTTTACATACAACAATAGTTTAGTTATATATTATAGACTCATAGAAAGAGACCTTCTAAAAACATTAAAATGTATTACTGGCACGCAAAACCTTAAATTAGAGTGAATAAATGAAGACTCGGCACACCACTTTTGAAAGGTTGCCGACCCTCATATAGTGAATAGGAACAGCTATGTAGACAGTACAGGAAGAGTAGAGAATATAGTGTGGTTGAATAATTCTTACACTTACTTATGTTCTTGATGTCCCTGAATAATGCAGAGCTGACATTTTTTGGAAAACTGATGAATGTTCTATTTAGAGACAATTGTGCTAAAATATCACAATTTGTATAATCTATATCATGATATATGAAAACAACTGCATTTTTATTACTAGGGACATTCGCATGAAATCAGGACTGCCCCTTAGAAATTCATTTGCTTCTTCTGTTCATTCTTTTAGTCAAGTCTGGTATCGCAGGTACTTGTTGATAACAGAAACAGAATTATGACTTAAGGTGACTTATGAACAACTGGTCAGTTCCTAAGCAACACAGATCATATTTGCATGCAAATATCCATAGGTAAATATCTATATATAAATACAGACATTATATAAGCAGAACTCTTACAACAATTGTCCTTTAAAGTTTTCCATGAGATAGCAGTGCGTCAGCAGAGGCTCATCTACACTCAGAAGTTGTAAGAGTTTAACAAAAGATGTGATGCTTCACCAGTTTAGGGAAACTAGTGTAGCTTTATATGTGGACACACTTACACTGTGTAACCCTGGCTTACATCAAATTAACTTCCAACACCACACCTTTATTTAAACCACTGCAACCGGTGTGCAGCCCAGGCCCAAACAGTATTGATAGTATCCACACATCCCAATGCTGATGTTATGTTTTCCTGCAAATACTATACATGTATCATTTTCCTGGTAAAAGTAAAAACATTATTGCATAGCACTAATAGTGCAACACAGTATTTGTAACACTAAATAGGTTTTGGTATACGTTGCATGAAATGAAACACATTGTTTTAAAAAAAATTGAGTGAATTTAGTCCTCATGAAAGGTATTGGGCAACTTGAGAAACTAATTAAGGCTTTGGCAACACTACGACACGACACTAAAAGGCATGCAGTGTAGCTGCTCTTTGTCAGCAGGAGACTGCTATTTTGTTGTGCCAACAAAAATCTTGCCCCCCTCCCCAAGTGGCAGTGACTTTGTCAGCAGGAAAGCGCTCCTACCGACAAAGCGCTGTTCACACCAGCGATTTTCATCGGTAAAACTTTTGTCGTTCTGGGAGGAGAGGGGGGAGGCGTTTTTAAAAAAAAAACCTGAACGACAAAAGTTTTGCCAACAAAGTGCCCGTGTAGACAAAGTCTAATAATTATCTATTGCCAGGACAGGTATAACAGACAGTAGCAGTGGAAAGCTCCCCAGGCATTGCCTTTATGTCTCTCTCTACCTTAGCTTTAGAATTCTAAGTCTGAGGCTATGTATTCACTAGAAATGCTGCAGCACTTCAGTGTAGACACTCACTCCAGGATTAGGAGGAGTTCTCCCATTGCTGTAATTAATCCACCATCTTGAAGGGCAGTAGCTAAGTCAACAGAAGAATTCTTCACCCCCCTGAGTGACATAACTGGATCAGCCTAACTTTTTAGTGTAGACATAGCATAAGCATGAGAGAATTAAATGTTCAGTTTCCAAATCCATTCAGTTCTTAGCCTCTCCCAGATAACAGTGCCAACTATGATTACCTTCATATCAAAGGAACTGTCACCTAGGAACCCAACTGAATTTTTTCCTCAATAACCAACCAAATTCGAGGTACTTCAGTGAGCTTTGAAATATTAGTGTTAGCCATACTACATTAAATCCTTGTACATAAAATATTGCTCTTATGAGTATAGTTCAGCTGTTGTCTTATTCCCTTATAAATCAAATACACCACTCCTACACAGGCCATTGACTTTTAGCCTAATCTTGTTTAGATTCTGTTTTCCTTTGCTCTATATTGTTCATTAAATCAAGTTTCTCTTCTTAGATACCTTAAACCGTAATGTAACCATGTGTAAGTTTTAATACTCATGAGAGAGATGGCAAATAGCAATGGTCTGAGTTTCAGTGCTGCAACCCAGCCCACGCTATCTTGAAACATCCCTATTAGCATATTGCAGTACAGGTTTTGTAATGAGCACACATGGTAAGACCATCACATTTATTGTTACTTGGGACCAAAAGGAAGAATTCAAACTCAGAGCTCCAGAAGTGAAAGGGTAGTCGTGTACTAACATGATGCACCATCAACCCTTTTCAGTAATAAACTCATAATACCTTTTTCTACACTCCAATGCTGTACTGCATTAAATTCCAGCATTTAGCATTTCAATACTTATTTTTAGGCCTCATTTCTGAAGATAAGAATACAAAATGTGATTCTAGCATTACTGTGGCAAAAATGTGTGTGTGATAGAGCTAAAAACAGCAGAAAAAATAACCAGAGATGTCCTGAAAAGCTATTAGAGAATAGCAAAGGCAAGGAAAAGAAAACTACTACATATTACACATGTACACATAACTTTGTAGTGGGATACACCTTTAATACACAGAACATGATATTATTTGTAATCATTATCACACAACATATACAAACCATTCTTGTTTCAATCAGCTTCTACCAGGGATCGGCAACCTTTGGCACATGGCCCACCAGGGTAAGCACCCTGGCGGGTCAGGCCGGTTTACCTGCCGCATCTGCAGGTTCGGCCAATCGCGGCTCCCACCACAGTTCGCTGCTCCAGGCCAATGGGGGCTGCGGAAAGCAGTGGCCAGAACATCCCTTGGCCTGCGCCACTTCCCGCAGCCCACATTGGCCTGGAGCGGCGAACCGCAGCCATTGGGAGCCGCGATCAGCCAAACCTGCGGACGCAGTAGGTAAACAAACCGGCCCAGACCGCCAGGGTGCTTACCCTGGCGGGCCGCATGCTAAAGGTTGCCGATCCCTGGCTTATACTATCACCAAGCACATTATACCATGTAGCGGGTACTTAAACTTTACACCTTTGATTGCCAAATACAATCTACAATTAGTAGATATAAGGTAAACTGATCTAAGACAGTTTTGCACTTTGACATCTAGATCTATTATTTTTGATGCAAAACACCTATTAAACCACTAATCAATAGCTGATACAGAAAGGGTATTTTGACCATGTGACCTAAAATAGATTTGCCTTAGCAAGGAGGGATAAGGTGCAGTAGAATCCGATTTTAGAAGCTTTTAAAAAATTTTTTTTTGCCTCAATCTTCGGCTAATCATTTTCCATGGCTTCTCAGTTACATAAAAATCACTCAAAAATCAAGGGGAGAAAATTAAAGATGACATGAAAATAAAAGTAATTTTGAATATCCCCAGAAGCCCGGGGGGGTCCCGAACACAAACATAAAATTTGATACAAAGGATGGGAATTCAACAGTTGAATATTTTCATCCAAGAAGGCTTCTGATATTACTATCTTCTACTATTTGGTAAGATGGTGCAATAAACTTGTGAGCTCAAATAGAAAAGCCTCCGCAGAGGCTAATAGAAGTTGCAAGCACATTCAGGGAAGAAATATGCTTTAAAAGGTGGTAATAAAACATATAGACTGGAGGTTTTTAATTTATAAGGCAAAATACTATCCCCTATGATAAGAAAAAAAATGTTTAACAGTGAAAAAGAATATGTGATTATATCGTCAATACAAAAACAATATATACAGAGAGAGCATATTGGAATATGTAGGATTGTATGGATACGATGATATAGGTAATTTAACTTCAAGGATTCCAGTTTCATTGTATCCCAGCTGATGAGAAGATGAAAGCTGTTACTACACCTGAAGGCTTTTCAATGCCCTGTGTGAGATTAGTTTAATGTTTAGCTAAATTCCCTGTGGACAAGTATTCACAGCACATACCAAATACACAACAACACACCTGTAGCACTTGTTAGCAGTTTCAGACAGGATTACCCTTTCACCTTAGAAGTGCTCGCTCCTAGGTCAGGATTGAGGCACACTGCCAGGGTTGTGTGGGGAAGCATGCGCTACTGCTGTCCATACTATACTATTTCTGTAAAACAGCCCCTCAGTCTCTTGGGCTTTCAAGCAAGAACCATTCACCAGGATTAGAATTCTCACACGCATGCAAACATTTTTAAAATCAGTGTTAAAGTGTTTTAACTGAACATGAAAATGAGAAAGTATACTCAGAATATAAACTTATCAAAGACCTTGTGTACTATGCATTTATTAAAACATGACTTTTTCGTGAAGAAAATATTTAAATTGGTATAATAAACACCATGTGAGTTTACTTAGAAAACTTTCATAAACTGATTTTGTATTACAGTTTCTATATGTGCCATCATGACATTCACATCAGCAGCACAGATCTGATGTTTCTGCTTCTCATTCTCTTTCAGTGTCTTTAATAGGCCCCTATGGACTGGAGGCAAAGGACTGTAAGAACTCAGTAAGTGAAGCTGACTTAATGGATTCTGTTTTATTTCTGCAATCCTCAAAGCCCGCAAGATAGCAGGTGCAAACTTGGAATAATGAGCTGTAGATGAAATGATAACTGGGCATGTTCTATCCTGTAATCGATCTGCAACTACTTTAGCAACAGCAGTGTGTGTGTCCAAAATATACCCTGTAGTACTGTATACAGAGTGGATGGCAGCTAGGCAGTCCTCCTCAGAGCACCACCCAGCCACCAAGTCTTGCTGAAGCTTCTCAAGTAGATCTTTCTGCAACTGAAAGTGACACTGCTTTTCCAGTTCACTAAATAATTGTGTCACCAGCTGTCCATCACCACTAGCAATCAGATGCAAATATCGTTCAAGGTTGGAAGACTTCAAAATATCTATTGCTGGTGATGAAGTCTGCATTAATCTTCTTCCCCTTAAATCATAAAGACCTGTTCTTATGAAATCGGTCAAAACATTATTTTCATTGGATGCACAAATACATTTTCTGATAGGGATTCCCATCCTTTTTGCATATAATGCAGCTAATATGTTGCCAAAGTTTCCTGTAGGAATACACACATCTATTGGGCTTCCAAAAGTAATAATATCTTGATGAACAAGGTCAAGGTAGGCAGAGGCATGATAAATAACTTGGGGAAGTAGTCGAGCCCAGTTTATAGAATTTGCTGCACTTAAAGCTGTTCCATATTCTACAGTAAGAAAGCCAGAATAATCAGAATTGGTAAATATTTTTTTTATAGCTGTCTGGCAAAAATCAAAATCAGATTTGACACCCACTGACCACCCATTTTCTCTTTGGCAGCCAATCATTTGTGATTTTTGAATCTGGCTTACTCCATCCTCAGGAAAGAAAGTGACCACAGCAATTCTTTGCTTGTCAGTATCACTAAGATGACTAAAACCATCTAGGACAGCACTCCCTGTGTCTCCAGAAGTAGCTACTAGGATCAAATAATTGCATCTTTTGGGAATACAGTATGCAAATAGATGAGGCATCAACTGTAATGCCAAATCCTTAAATGAGGCTGTTGGTCCATGAAACAACTCAAGGAGAAACTGGTTGCCTGTCAGATACCTAAGAGGGGCAATTTTAGAACAAGTAAAGTTTTCTCCATAAGCAATCTCAACAATTTCTCCCAGCTTGAAAGCAGGTATATCAGCAGGATGTATAAATCTTTCCAATATAATCTGAGCTCTTTCAATGTAAGTTGCTTCTACTAAGCTTTGCCATTCTCCAGCAGAGAATGTTGGAAGCCCCTTCTCAGGAACAAAGAGTCCACCATCAGATGCTAGGCCCTCAACAACAGCTTCAGTAAAATATTTAACAGAGCCTTTTTGCTCACACATTTCAGACCTTATATGTCTGGTTGAAATAAAAGTTTCTGATTCTGAGTCTTGATATCTCTTAACCGCATCAAGTACTTTATCTGCTACAGCCTCTGCTGTAAGTCCACCTTCACAAAGAACACGGATATCATACCATTTTTTATAAAATTGCTTCCTAAACTGAAGTATGTCTCTCACAGAAATTCCAGAATCCTGCCCCACAATACGATCCACTTTCATTAATTCCAGCCTATCTATTATGTCTCTTGTGGGTACATCCAGATACACAACAATCCCATTTTTCTTCACATGCTGCATGCTGGCAGCATGCATTGGATTGGATCCAGAAAGGGAAATTACACTTCCAGATGCTGAAAACTTTAACAGGGCTTTTCCTTCCTCTTCTATAAATTGCCGACTACCAACATCCTGCAATTTTTCTGACACACTCATATTCCAGGTTGTTTCAAGGACATCATCATCCACATCTATGACACGACAGCCGAGTTTGTGACCTACTATTCTCCCAACTGTTGTTTTCCCAGATCCAGGAGGTCCCATCAGGACAATATTCTGGTCTCCAACAAGAGAAAGAGTTGACAGCCATGACTTCCACAGTTGTGCAAATGCAAGAGCTCTTGGAAAAATCAACTTTAGATGTATACTAGAACCAATGTTCTGGGTTAATTTTAGATGCTGATACCGAACAACATGAAACATCTTCTTTCCACTGCTTTTTCAAGCCAACTTGACAAGTAACTTAAATACTATAAAGAGGAAAAAAAGTAATTAGTAATTCATAGGAACCTACCTAAAAAACCTTGTAATGTGAAATTAAAAAACAAAACAAAAAACATCAGTCTCTTAGAATACAAAGCTAATTACGACAGTGTCTCTCATAATGCCACAGGGGTAAATATTTATCAGTGAAATAATACATCCTGACCTTTTACAGAGTACCATCTCACTTTTAGTGACAAATCTTTCAGCAATGCAAGATTTTAGTAAATAACTTCCCCCATACTACCTCTGCATACAACATGTAGTTTAATTTTTAAAAAAATGTTGAAATGTTGCAGGATTTCTAAAGATGTTACCAGACACCACCAAAACTCAATTTCTCAGATCTGATGTCTTTCTGGCGCTGTCCCGAAAGGAAGGGGATCTGTATTACACAACTTAGAGGAATGAGTCTCTTTCTGTGTGCCCTAACTCTGTCAGTAGGCTCAGCTAAGGGTTGTAAGCTGAACTACTCGCAATTAACTGCAAAACAGTAGGTGCTGGATGGACACTCAATATTAACTTTTGAGGCCAATATCCTCGGGATAAATAAGAATTGTTGGCTGTTAAAGAAGCCCTCAAAACCTAATGCTATAATACTGAAATATATACTAACACGTTTATTTGCTACTTTTTAGTATATAAATATTCACTGATAGACTGTTTCCTTAATAGCACAGATTTATGTTTTAAACACAGACAGCCCCTGACTAATGACTGACTAAATGTTTATCTTTTCACAACCTAAAAACTTGTTATAAGATATCTTCCCTACATGTAGATGTTTTGGGTTTGGTTTTGTTCTTAAAGACAACAAAGTAAGAATGCTACACAACCCACTTAAACTCATAGGAAACTCATGAACCTACTGTAGCAATTCTGGCTCTAGCTCATCCAATTCCCTTTTAGATAGACATGATACCGAACAAACAGTATCTCAAGTATTCCTAGGGTAGAATCATATTTGTTTTTACATTTGATATAGATTGAACAGAATTAAAGAAAGAAAATAGAGTGAAGTGGATCTCACAGAAGTGATTTTACTCTCAGAATAACCTTGGTGTGAGAAAGCACTCAAACTGATAAATCAAGCTGTTCTCAATAGCAGTGTCCCATTTTGCTTGTTTTGGGAAATCAGTGCCAGTGTCAACATGAATTGCAGAGCAGAAATTGTGTGTGATGTTTAGGGTAGTCAAAAATCTGCACACAAGAGGAAACGATCAGCACAAAACTGCACAAAAGCCTTACTGAGCCTCTTTCCATTTTATACTTGAAAAAAAATCTGCTGCTCTGTTACTGTTATTTACTAATGGCTATTAGCTAAAAAATATATATTATTTAAAATAAACAGCATTGTCACATTTTCTTTGGGAAATTAATCTATAATTAATCTAAAAAATAATCATTTACATACTGCTGGTTACGAATGACTTTTTGAGGTCATTCCTGCCATGCAAGACAGTGGCCATACTGGGTATTCACAATTGCTATGATATCATTGACTATGTTTGGGATAGCAATATTAAAACTGCCAAGAACATTTTAAAAAACAACTACAAAATGACCAGTGTTTATTTTCCAGGCCAAAAATTTAACTAACTTAACTCAGGATCACATTTTTAAAAATTATCCATAACCTGTACACAGTTACAGTAAAAGCCATGAAAACAAAATGTCCTTAAACCTACATAAAACAAAAATAGCAACAGTTTAAAATATTCACTTTTAATTGCTAAAAAAGCCACTCTGCTGGCACAGGATACGTGGGTTCAGCTGTGGTTTTTTGGAAGGTTTTTGCACAGATTTCTTGACTCAAAAGCAAAATTGGACCCAGCTGTTCCTAATAATTAGATTTTAAGGATTCAGTCTGGGTCCCAGTATTCTGCCTACTTGCTTAATGGCATTATATTTAAACACTTAATTAATTTTCAGACTACTAATTTTTGTGCCTTTGCATAATCTAGAATGCCAGAAAATTTCAGATGAAAACAATGCTTTACTATTACTAACTACTACTATGGAGAAATAGATATAGTAATAAATTCTAGTCCTGAACAAAGACTTCATGAAGGCAGTTAAGATTGTGATAACAAATTATAAAAATCAGGAAGTAAACATAATAAGATGTTGTACGTGAAAAAATTTAAAAACCCTAACATTTGAAACTCTAGAAATTCAAAAATAAAGTTTACACAAACAGGTTACAAGACCAGAAATAAACTTATCATAAACTGTGAATGAGCCATTTTGTGGCTATAATAAATATTAAAACTACTTTTCACATTCTAAAATAATTAATAATTAAAAAGCAATACGTTGCATGCACACAACTCCCCACTGTCCTTCACCCACAACAGGCAAAGTTGCATAGCAGACATTGCCTGTTTTACAGAACAAGATATTCTGATCTATGTCTAGTATTTGTAGACAGGATGAAGTCTGAGTAGGTATCTGTTGTAGGCAGATGACAACACTACAGACCTACACAGAGAAATAAAATTAAGTGTAGGGGGTTTATTTATTTTAAAACCCACTACTCTATACAGAGATGAGCAGATGGAAGAGTTTTAAATATGTTGCAGACAGCTGCTTTGACTTAGTGGCATATAGTGAATAGTAGACAGTAGTAAATGTTTTGAGATTCATTGTTGTGGATTAGATACAAAAATGTGTATCAGTTACAATGAGCATGGAAGATGGAAGACATGACAACAAAGAGAGCCACAGGAATGAGAAGGTTGCAAAATTTATTAGCTCTATAGAATCAAAGAGGTTCTTTGTCCTAGTGGCTGTCTCTATCTTGCAGAGTTTATAAGCTCCACATGAGTTCACATCCTGGGTGGCATTCACTGGCCCTGATGGAGTCAGCTGATTTTATGTACTCACCCAAAGTATACAGCAAAGTTCAACTGGCTCCCTGAAGAAGACCTTGAGGGTTAAATAAACTTTAGTGTGTCATTCAAAAATTAATCATCCTCATTTTTCAAAAACACGCAAGCCATTAGTCCTCCATGAAAACAATGAATAAACAACCCAATGTAGAGTTCCTAAATACCAAGTCTGGATGTTTGATTTGAAATTAATTATTTTAAAAAAGGTTAAGGGATGACTTGATTACAGTCTACAAGAACATACATGGAGAACAGATATTTGAGAATGGTCTCCTCAATCTAGAAAGGTATAACACCATCCAATGGCTAGAAGTGGAAGCTAGACAAATTTAGACTGGAAACAAGGTGTAACGTTTTAACAGTGATGGTAATTAGCTAGTGGAACAATTTACCAAGGGTCATGTGGATTCTCCATCATGGGAAATTTTTAAATCAAGATTAGATGTTTTTCTAAAAGATACAGTCTAGGAATTTTGAGGAAATTCTATGGCCTGTGTTATACAGGAGGTCAAACTAGATCAGGGATCGGCAACCTTTGGCACGCATGTCAGGGTTCCCTCCCCACTCTGAACTCTGGGGTACAGATGTGGGGACCCGCATGAAACACCCCCTAAGCTTATTTCTACCAGCTTAGGTTAAAAACTTCCCCAAGGCACAAATCCTTCCTTGTCCTTGGTTGAGTACTGCTGCCACCACCACTGAGTTAGACAAAGATTCAGGAAAAGGACCACTTGGAGTTCCTGTTTCCCTAAAATATTCTCCCAAGCCCCTTCACCCCCCTTTCTGGGGAGGCTTGAGAATAATATACCAACCAAATAGGTTAACAAGGTGAGCACAAACCAGACCCTTGGGTTTTTAGGAAACTAAAAACCAATCAGATTCTTTAAAAAACAAAACTTTATTATAAAGAAAAGAGTAAAAGAAGCACCTCTGTAAAATCAGGATGGAAAGTAATTTTACAGGGTAATAAGATTTAAAACACAGAGGATTCCCCTCTAGGCAAAACTTTAAAGTTACAAAAAAACAGGAATAAACCTCCCTCTTAGCATAGGGACAACTCACAAGCTAAAACAAAAGATAATCTAACGCATTTCATTCCTATTACTTACAATTTGTAATCTTAGATGCTTAGTTCAGGTATGGCTTTGGGAGCTGTATTTTCCCTGCCCTGATTCCTTGCTGACCCGGAGAGAACACCCAGAGAGAGACAAAACAAAAACTATCTTCTTCCCTTATTGGTCCTTTTGGTCAGGTGCCAACCAGGTTATTTGAGCTTCTTAACCCTTTACAGGTAAAGGAGGGATTTTATGCTACCCTTAGCTGTATGTTCATGACAACGCGGCTTGCCAGTGTAAGCACCCTGGCGGGCCGGGCCAGTTTGTTTACCTGCCGTATTCGCAGGTTCAGCCGATCGCAGCTCCCACTGGCTGCGGTTCACCACTCCAGGCCAATGGGAGCTGCAGGAAGCGGCGGCCAGCACATCCCTCGGCCTGCGCCACTTCCCGCAGCCCCCATTGGCCTGGAGCGGCGAACTGCAGCCAGTGGGAGCTGCAATTGGCCGAACCTGTGGACGCAGCAGGTAAACAAACCATCCCGGCCCACCTAGATAATCATAATGGTCCCTTCTGGCCTTGGAATCTATTGATTGTTTTTCCTCATTTTTTTAGTGCGTAACTTGAGATACCTGGTACCTGATTTGCAGAAGTGCTGAACACATAACTGCAACTGAATTCAATGGGAATTCTGCTCTGAGCAAATGAAGTGCTATAGAATGCTAAATTCTCTGAAAAAAATCAAGCCTTAGATGTCTCAAATTGGGCACTCAAAGTTGGAAGACACTTCTGACCTTAATCTCTGTATGCTTCAGTTCTTCATCGGTAAAATGGGCATAATACCACCATCTTAACCATGGAGTTGTGAAGATAAATTTATCAACATTTGAGAAGGACTCAGGCCCAGATCCTTAAAAGTATTTAAGTGCCTAACTCCCAATGATTTCAATGAGAGTTAGGTACCTAAATACCTCAGTTCCATAGGCAGCGAGTTATATTCTTTTGTGGTGCCCGGGCTCCAGGAATATTCAGGGCTTGGGGACCTGTTCCACCAATATTTGCAGCTGGGTCTCTCCCCTGACTCTGCCTGGAGTGGGCCCCGGCCCCCGCCTGCCACCCCTCTCTCCGCGCGTCTCCCCCCCTGCCCTGCCACGTCCCTGCCTGAAAGAAAGTGGCACATGCCCCTCTAGTGCCTGCTTGTGCTGCCGGTGTAGCACATTCCTATGTGGAGCGGTATCCTACACTACACCGGCTCCTGGCATCGTCTGCTGCCCCAGGGTCCTAGTGCCCCCCTCCCATAATGGCAGGGCGGGCTGCCCTTACCCTGCCCTTCTGCCCTAGCCCTGAGCCTCTCCAATGCCCCAAACCCCTCATCCCCAGTCCTCATCCCCCCGCACCCTAATCCTCTGCCCCAGCCCTGAGCCCCTTCCTGCATCGCAAACCCCTCATCCTCAGCCCCACAGCCCTCACCCCAAACCTCTGCCCTAGCCTTGAGCCCCCCCACACCCCAAACCCCTCATCCCCACTGCCCTCACCCCTGCACCTCCTCCTATCCCCAAACTCCCTCCCAGAGCATGCACCCCCTCTCCCTTCCCACACACCCCCTCCTGCCCCCAAACTCCCTCCCAGAGCCTGCATACCCTCCCTCTGCACCCCCTCCCACCCCAAACTCCCTCCCCGAGCATACACCCCTCACCCCCTCCTACACCCCTACCCCAGAGCCTGAACCCAAACTCCAACCCAGAGCCTGCACCCTGCACCCCTCCTGCACCCTAATCCCCACCCCAGGACCTGCACCCCAGACCTCCTCCCCCCACCCAAACTCCCTCCCAGAGCCTTAGGCAGGTGGGGGGCAGAGTTGGGGGGGGGGGTTCTGGGCACCACCAAAATTTCTACAAACCTGCCACCCATGCTCAGTTCCAGACCTCAGATACTAAACTGAAGAGCACCATAACAAAGCCCATGAGGAAATTAATAAATATGTTCAGAGCACGCTATGAAGGCTGTGCAGTATATAAGCCATGGGATCATACACTGAATGATCAGAATACAACCAAATATTGAATAGCTACCTATTCAATGAGCACCATTCATCCTGTATATTGAATGAGGCTGGGGTCCTGTGGAAAAAATAATAAGTGATCATGAAATTAAAGACGATATCACAATGCATACACACAAGAGGCCGAATTAAGGATGCACAGACAATATTAATTCTGGCACTTGCTAACTTCTAAATACTTGACGTTGCAACCTTAATTTTCTCTTACCATAATTTTGTTGTATGTAATTATATATTCTCACTACAGGTTTATGTGATGTTTTAAAGTGACACATAAAAGGATCAGGTCCCTGTGCTGAGGAGCTTTTCATATTCTAAAGAAAGATTTGTTACAAAATGTCAGTAGATATGGAAGGGAGCTGTAAAGAAAAAAAGAGGGAATGTAACTCTGAACGGCGTTATCATCTCCACTGAGAAAAAGGCAGAAAATGGATACAACATAGATGCCAGGCTACACTTATGGGTTTTCTTGTTTTTCAATATACTACATGAAGGAGCAAACTATGTTTCAGAGGAAAATTAGAGTATATAGACCTAACTTCTTCAACCAGGCCTACCAAAATTTTCTCTACTATTACTATGAAATTGAACTTATAATAAACAATGCAATATGGGCTGTAGTCCACGAAAGCTTATGCTCTAATAAATTTGTTAGTCTCTAAGGTGCCACAAGTACTCCTGTTCTTCTTAATGCAATATTGACGACTTCATTTCAGGCCTAATGGGGATGGGGAGAAAAGGCAGCTGCCTCGCTGCAACGGGGACCTCGCCCTCAAGGAGATGGTGGAGATATGGCTGCCCCCTCACTGCAATGGGGACCCCTCAAGGGGCGGAGGGATATTGCTGACCCCACAAGCCATAGGGGCCCCTCAGGTGGCGGAGGGATACGGCTGACTCCGCACGGCCATAGGGACCCCTCAGGGGGCGGAGGGATACGGCTGACTCCGCACGGCCATAAGAGCCCCTCGGGGGCGTAAGGATACGGCTACCTCGTCACTGCAACACCCCTCGAGGACGGGCAGAGGCCCCAGTAACTCAGTATGAGCCCTAAAATGAGTCCCTGAGGGTCAACGTACCCGGGAGGGGCCGGGCCAGGCGCGAGGTTCAGAACCCAGACATTAACCGCACCGCCAGCAGAGCAACGTGAGATTCAACAGCCTATCCTGCCGTGCCAAGTTGGAACTTGCTCCCGCTCGGCACCGCACCAACCACCTCCGGGCTGCGCATGCGCAGCAATCGCCCCCGTAGCCTGCCAACACAGAGCAACAATAGCGCGTGCGCAAACATTTCTCAAAGCATCCCGTCCTACGTCAGCGCTCTTGCCACAGGGGCACTCCCACCCTGCTCAGCATCGTGCGCGTGCGCAGCATCCATCTTCCCATTCTTGGTGTTGTGTACCGCCCCCTAAGTTGCTAGCGGGCTCAGAGAGAAGGAAATGAGGTCACAAATAGCCCCTCCCCTCCACACAGGCGTTACTAAGCAATAGTTTCCCATAGCAAATGAAGAGACAACAGTGGGCAAATCCCTAGTAGCATCATCTTCTCTGAACCGGGACCAAGCGGAGCAAGGTGAGGGAAGGAGGGAGCCAAGGGGACGGGTGGGGGTAGGGTGACCAGATGTCCCGATTTTAAAGGGACAGTCCCGATTTGGGGGTCTTTTTCTTATATAGGCTCCTATTACTCCCTACCCCCAGTCCCTATTTTTCATACTTGCTGTCTGGTCACCCTAGGTGGGGGGAGCGAGGGGTGATGGGGATAGGAGGGGAATGAGGGGGAATAGCGTGCTGGAGAGGAGGAGGAATGAAGAGAGGGAGATGGTGTGGGAGAGGGTCGTAGGAGAGAAAGGAGGGGGCAGGGGAAGAGAAGGGCTGAAAAGAATGAGTGGTGGAAGAGAAAAGGGGGGGAGTACCGGGGGGGATGGAAAAACAAGATGGAGAAAGGGAGGCAGATAAAGAGGGATTGAGAAAATGACAAAGAAAAAAGAGAGGGAACAAACATGGGAGATTCCTCAACAGTGCATACAATATAAATGCATTATCCCTAGGGCCCCATCAGGCCAAGGATGACAGCGCTGTGCGCCCAAGAGAGCATATATAATCTCCTACCGCGGGTGGAGGAGAAGCCTATCAAACTACCAAGGTACGAGGGTAAGAAAGAATCAATTTGTTCTGTGACTTTGTCTAATACACTCCAGTTTTTATTGGTTCACATGGGGAATTGATATGGCGAAGCTGTAAATATATACCCAAACAACACACTTGCTATGGCTTGTTACTAACCATTATATTATTATATAAAAACAAACCAAATTTAATACAACCTTTTGCGCACTCCTTTTATAAAATAAATTGAAATGTTAATGAGTTAACAGGACAAAGATGTCCAGACTTTACCCAACTAAGGGGTCCACATTGCTAATTTGTCACATTCCTGGGTTCTGCGCCATTTATATATGAAAAATGGAGCATGTTGCAGGCCTGTTCATCTTTTCATTATTTAATGTACACCAGCAATGCTCTTGGCATTATACAAAATAGAGAGGAAGGTGTTTCCTGCCCTGAGGAGCTTTTAATTTAAATTATGTTGCATTGCTACCCTCAATAGCCCATTGTCTGAGTCCTCCATAACTGAAAAATTATTTCCTTCACTTTGTCTTGTAAATTACACAAAATATTTAGCACATTAAAAGGGACTTGTCTGATTCACATTTGGGAAGGAAGAGGGGGAAATCCAGTGACATGATATAAGAATAGTCAAGGAGAGAAGCTATCCTAAGACCCTTGTCCTCATACATGTCAAAAGCTCTACATTTTTTTTTTGTTCTCCAGTTTTTAAATTGTATGAGAAGGAAGCTCTATCTCCTACCCAGAGGTCAGAGACAATAACCTCAATTTCTGGACCTCAGTAGCTTAGCTTGCATGATTGAAGAAGGAAAGCAGATTCTTAAATGAAAAACCCAACGATTCTGAAAAATCCTTTAATCAACTTAGGGAAATGCTAGGCATTTCTTATTTATGTGATCAGAACCATAGGGAACCACTACAGGAAGGAAATGGAAATTCACCTTAATGCTAATAGCATTCTCTCTCTCTCTCTCTCTCTCTCTCTCTCTCTATGGTTTTACAAGCTCTGAGCCATGGTAGTTGCAACCTGTTCTGTCCATTCACTTTTATTCATGATCTGGTTGTACCTAGAAAACAGCTGTACAGTATTCCACAATAAGTCACACAAAGTATTTTTCAGGCAAAACAAAATAGTACAATACAGTACTATTTATGTGAAATCTCTTGAATCCCAATCTCCCTGTTAACTTGAAGGTGATTCCCTGTCTTTTAGATCACCCGCATCTAAAGACTGTAATAAAAAGAAATGATCTGTCTGGCACTTGCAACACCTTTACTTCTGTGCACATTTTCGTTAATGCTGCTACCATGACTCCCATTCAGCTGAACCTGTTTAACCAAAGTAATTCCTTCTGTTCTTTTTTTGATTAACTAGGTTGTACTATATATATTGTCTTTTTTTGCCTTTACCATACTTGAAAATGCGTCACATATTGTTGGGTAACAGCTTAGGGTTTAGCCATTTGAGAGGACTGCACAGTTTGTTCTTTGACTTCGATACATTCCAGTTTTAATCTCAATGTTATTATTATGTATTATTATTAACAAAAAACATTTTTTGGGTACTACAATTTGATACCACAAGGGATCCATATCTTGACAACAGATAGATGTGCCCATAAATCCACATGTCTTTTGTTGTTATTATTGTTCCTTTCAGGTTTTTGTCACACAAGTAATCACCCCTTTGAACAAAGTAAGTTAGGGTGCCATTCTCAAGGAGAACAACCTTATTGCATTACAGATATCATGTCCAGAATTATGGACATATAGTGTATAAATGCTTCCATGCCTGGGCTCTTAGATCTAAATCTGCACTCACTGATGCCAGTGACAAAATTGCCATTGATTTCAGTCATTCAGGATCAGCCCTATGCCTTATAAGAAGTATATGATATTGGAACATAGAACTTGCTGTACTGGCTCCAACCAATGGTCCTTTTAGGCCTGGTCTACCCTGGGGGGAACGGGGGCGGGCGGGGAATCGACCTAAGATACGCAACTTCAGCTACGAGAATAGTGTAGCTGAAGTCGACGTATCTTAGGTCGACTTACCTCGCATCCTCACGGCGCAGGGTCGACTGCCACTGCTCCCCCGTCGACTCCGCCTCTCGCCGCGGTGGAGTACAGGAGTCAACAGCAGAGCAATCAGGGATCGATTTATCGTGTCTACACTAGATGTGATAAATCGATTCCCGATAGATCGATCACTACCCGCTGATCCAGCGGGTAGTGTAGACGAACCCTAAGTCTAGACTCTGACATTAGCCAGTGCCAGATGCTTCAAATGAAGGTGAAAGAAACCCTGCAGCCAGGGGACAATTATGAAATAACACACCCATAGGAGAAGTTTTTATACAACCCCCATCAATAAGTGGTTAACATATGTTCTGAAGCATGAGGCTGTGTATACCTTTGTAATATAATTCTATCTTATCTAATGTAACTATAGATGCTGTCATAGTCAATATAAATTTCGAATCCATTTTTGAAAAATAGTAAGTTTTTTGCCTCAATATAAGTGATTGCAATATAATCTAAAAACATTTGTACAGTGCCTAGCACAGTGGGGTTCTGGTCTATGACTATTGCCCCTAGGTGCTACAGCAGTACCAATAATAATAATTATTAATAATAATAACAACTAATAATGTGGTTCTTTGCTCTGTCCATTGGCAGAAGCTGCCTCTTTTGGAGGAATGCTACGTAAAGTATGTATTGTATATTGTGGCTTGCTCTCTCCTTATACTGTATATGCTCAACTCTGGAAAGTCCCATGAATGTAGTTGAAGTCTTCATTCAGAAACCCTGTATGCATATTTTGAATGATCTTTGAACAAAGTATAATGAAGTTGATGTGCTAATCCTGCTGGATTGAAGACCCACAAGAAAATGTCATTTTAAGATGCAGATGATTTAAAAAGAAGACCAAGCAATGTGTGTAATGCAAAAGTATGCTTTAATCTCATAAAAATGTTGCTATAATGTCTTACTTTTTGTATGCAGTACCCAAAGCATTTTTTGTGGAGCCACGACATTACACGGCTACCCCTCTGATACTTGACATTTATTTGAATATTAGCTATAGACAAAGACTGCAATACATATATTTATACCCCGATATAACGCGACCCGATATAACACAAATTCGGATATAACGCGGTAAAGCAGTGCTCTGGGGGCGGGGGGGCTGCGCACTCCAGCGTATCAAAGCAAGTTCGATATAACGCGGTTTCATCTATAACGCGGTAAGATTTTTTGGCTCCTGAGGACAGCGTTATATCGGGGTAGAGGTGTGTGTATATATATATATATAATATATAAAAAATACTTTCTGACTTTTAACTACTTTCTGGTTATTTTTTCAACATTAAAGATATATATCAACATTTAGACCATCTGTGAAACATGAAATAGAAGAAAATAGAGCTCCATGGAAAACTATGGGACCAGCAAAAATTGAAGTACCATCTCCAAAAAACTTTCTTCAGAAACATTCAAAGGAACCAAAGCTACCAGACAGTATGTTTTTGGCATAAATATGTGAAAAGTAACATATGTTTCTTGTATTTTTAGGATTTGTATCAGTATTGAAAATGAACCCATTAACCTGAAATCTAGTCATATTTTTAAAGTTTAAACTAGTTCTATATGCTATGACTGCCTTTGTGTTCTCGCCAGTATTTGTGGTTTAATAATCGTTGTTCTGGGGTTTTTTTTTTAATGCTTTTTCTCCCTTCTTTTGCTATGTAAAAGTAGGGGCGGCTCCAGGCACCAGCGCAGCAAGCGCGTGCCTGGGGCGGCAAGCCGCAGGGGGCGACATGCCAGTCACCATGAGGGCGGCAGTCAGGCAGCCTTTGGCGGCATGCCTGCGGGAGGTCCGCCGGTCCCGCGGCTTCGGGGGCAATGAAATCTGGTCTTTCGTGTACTTTTACCTTTATGCTATAAAGTAGAGGTTCTCAAACTGTGGTCCAAGAGCTCCATTCAGGTGGTCTGCGGATAGTTACCTCTAAGGTGCATGCCTGGGTGGCTGCACACAAGAGAATGAAGGGCGGGGGAGAGAGGGAGAGACCTCCCTCCTTCCCAGCCCCAGCTCGGGGGCTGCTGTGGTGTGGGAGAGAGGGCACATCCAACACATTAGAAAGGTTAGACTACTGATACTAAAATATGAGTTGTGTGCTTTTATTTGTAGAACAAACAAACATTAATTATTACTAAGGTTTTTTTTATATAACGCTTTTATCCAACGTGCTTTACAATAGTTAGCTAACAGTACAAACAACATTTGGAAAGATCATTAAGTGGTCCGCCGAGACCCTCAGCAATTTTCAACTGGTCCGCGGAAAAAAAAGTTTGAGAACCACTGCTATACAGGTTTCACGGGTGAAAACAGCATTTCTCAAACAGGAGGTCCTGATCCAAAAGGGAGTTATGGGGGTTTGCAAGGTTATTGTAGGGGGGTCCTGGTACTTCCACCTTTACTTCTGCAATGCCTTCAGAGCTAGGTGGCTGGAGAGTGGCAGCTGCTGGCCAGGCACCCAGCTCTGAAGGCAGCACCGCGCTAGCAGCAGCACAGACGTAAAGGTGGCAATACCAGACCTTGCTATCCTTACTTCTGCACTGCTGCCTTCAGAGCTGGGCAGCTGAGGAGTGGCGGCTGCTGGCCGAGGGCCCAGCCCTGAAGGCAGCAGCACAGAAGTCAGGATTGCAATACCATACCATGCCATCCTGACTTCTGCGCTGCTCTTGGCAGTAGTGTTCAGAGCTGGGCTCCTGCCAGCAGTTGCTGCTTTCCGGCTTCCCAGCTCTGAAGGCAGTGCCTCCAGCAGCAGCAGAGCAGGAGTAAGGGTGTCAATACCAAAACCTAACCTTGTAACCCCCTGCCCAACACCCTTTTTGGTCAAAACCCCTATAGTTACAACACCGTGAACTTTCAGATTTAAATATGGGAAATTAAGGAATTTATAATTTTTTTAATCTTATGACCACGAAATTGACCAAAATGAACCGTGAATTTGGTAGGGCCCCAATTATTACCATCTCTTATTAGTATGGCCTGAATAGCTGATACTTAGAAGGTCACATCCTCTCTTACACTATCAGAAGTAGAGCAAGCAGCTTTCGCTATGAACCTCAGGGATGTTTTAAACGTAGACAAATGCAGGTAGCTACATGACCCTCCTGGCTTACGTTTATGTAATTTACGTTTCTTGTAACCTTCCGCTCCCAGTAAATCCTTCATTGGTTCCCAGGCCTATACCTCTGAAGTAAAGGGGTGTGAACTCTCCCACCGTTTAGATTTTTTGTTTCTTTTGTGCTACCCCTTGTTTAGGTTGGCAAATTTTCATTTTATTGGATTCAGTCTGGAAGTTCTTTGTTTTTTTGGCTGATGTTCTTTGGAGGTCCCAGATCCTTCCTTTCCCTTATTTAAAAAAGGAAAGAAACCTTACTACACCTCTACCCCGATATAACGCGACCCGATATAACACGAATTCGGATATAACGTGGTAAAACAGTGCTCCGGGGGGGGCGGGGCTGCGCACTCTGGTGAATCAAAGCAAGTTCGATATAACGCGGTTTCACCTATAACAGGGTAAGATTTTTTGGCTCCCGAGGACAGCGTTATATCGAGGTAGAGGTGTAGTTGTTTATTTAATATGGATTGATATTTTCATCACTGTCGGATGCAGTGTGTATTACTGAATTTTTTAGTAGAAAGAACATCCCTCAAGCTATGTACACTGTGAAAGTGAGAATCCTAGATGATGGTGTCTTTAAAGAAGGAGAAATCACTTACATTGTAATTCTGCTTCTTTACTGATATAATCTCCCAGGATTTTTACCTGTATGGATGTACTTGAATGTTTCATCTTTTTGCTCAAAAAAGGAATGACAGTTGAGTGCTTCACTCTGTTGCACCACTCGTGCTGCTGGAGAAGAGTGTTCCACCCCTTGGCATTGGTGGATGGGTGTGATAAGGGTGCAACCCTCAAAAACTCCTTAGTTTTGAGAGTTCCCAGTCAGTCTCCATCTAAATGTTTGAGTCCCAAGAGTGAGAATCCTGTGTAATGATCAATTCAAAGAAACAGAATTACAAAGAAAGTATGTACCATATGTGCTGTAGTGCCTAAACGTAATATGTCAAGAATTGAAGGTACAGTATTACAAATAAAACAGCTGCTCTCTTGAATAACAGTACCTCCCAACAGTTTTACAAAAGCTGCTTTTACTGTTAGTCTTTTACCACATAATCCATTGTACAGAAACATACTTTTATTCATTCTCAAACTCTGGTCTGTGGCCCACTAATGGCCCACTGAACACTTACTGGTGGCTCACAGAGAGTTGGTTGATTATTTGGTACTGCATCTTCTCCTTGCTTCCAGCTGCCTCTGTAGTTGTAAAAGCAGCTGAAAACAAAGAGGATGAGCCATCGCTACAGCTTTCACTAGTGGGCTGCTGTCACACAAGAGGAGGAAAGGAAACAGAAGCTACCTTCAGTGACTGAAGCTCCCAGTAGGACTAGAACTGCCAGCGGTCTTTCCGTGAGAGAGGGATTGAGACAACTTGACAGTGTGTTCAGGGGAGAAGGAAGCCAAAAGCGTGAGCAGAATGCATAGGGAGAGAGGAGGATCGGGCAAGCATTTGCTTGGGTTTAGGAGCAGATAGAGGAACAGAGCAGATAGGAAGGCAGATGAAATGAAGAGCAAAATGAGACCATTTGAGTAACTTATTTAAAAAAAGACAAAATGTATTAAAGAGAGCTAAAATACGTAAGTATAAACATTTTATTTTTCTCTTCCATGTAAAGTAATAAAGTAATGCACATGTTTAATTTTATAAAATATTATACACAATTTAAAAATATTTCTTTGATGATGGTAAAACATAAGTTAAGTAGTATAATTCTCCTACAGCTAGCAGAAAACATATGGATCAAGTCTTATACGATAGTACTTTTAAATGGATTTTACAGTGTAAAACCTACTCAGAAGCCATGTAGATTTTCTGTAGGTTTTTGGTCCAACGAACTTTAAGTAGTTTTTCATTACAGTAGTTCCCCAAGCCATTCTTATGTTGTTAACCTAGTTGATTTTCATTTCAGAATAATTCTGTACATTTTTTTCTTTCAGTTTTAGTTGTTTCTCCCACTTGAGATGCCTGAGAATGCTAACATTAAAAAATTACTTACTACTTTATACTAGCTACAAGGATGTTCATATGCTTAATTCCACAGGAAAAAGAGATGAAGGAAGAAAGAGGTTACTAACAATACCATCAGTGCCACACGTGACAGATCACCCACTTATGGGAATTCAAAGTAAAAAGAATTTCATAAATACAAATGCAGCAGATGTTATCATGGGAGTGGCTAAGAAGCCTCAACCTATTTGTGTTGACACAAGACAAGGAAACAAATATCTCCTTGAAACTTCAGGACTTGTCCCAAAATACATTAATAAAAAGGTATGTTTCGTTAAATTATAGGGTGAGTTATATTTGGGTTGCCTAACACTTTTCATTTTAAAAGATGCATCTGACTTTTTCTGAGAATTTCTAATACTCCATTGTTTGCAGCAGACATTTGAAATTCATCAGGGAGAAAGCCCTACGCCCAGAGAAGTGCCTTTTCTTTTCACCATGAAATTTTGTTCAGGTTTGGATCAGATATAAGCTTTGAATATTCTCATTCCCCTTCTCTTGTATTGTCAACAAACTTTTGGCACCACTGGAATAAAAGACATGACGCTGACTTGGGCTCATGAGGCTTGGGCAGTAGAACTAAAAATTGCTGTGTAGACGTTCGGGCTTCTGGCTTGTCCTGAGCCCAAAAGTCTGCACAGCAATTTTACAGCCCTGCAGCCCGAGTCAGCTGACCCAGCCCAGCTGTGGGTGTTTAATTGCTGTGTAGACGTATCCTTAATCTCTCCATTCAATTGCAGAAAGCCTGGAATCCCTGAGATCCCACAGCCCTGGGCCAGACCTCATGGTGGTGCTGCCCCAGAGCTACAAACCCTTGAAGCCCAGACTCCCCAGGAGCCCACTTGGCAAGCTGGCAGGGAAACAAGCAGGTTTCCATGTGTTTTTGTGAAACATTTTGGGATCCATAGATTGGCATTTTCCAAGTAAACTGTTTTGTTAGGAAATTTCCAACAAATTCTAGTCACAAGCTCCCTAAGGGAAGAATTGCAGAGGCTGAACTCAGTCGGGCCTGCTGAGTAATTGTGGGAGATACACAACGGGCTGTAACTCCAGGATCCTGGTCTAAAAGTGGGAGAATCGTGGGGCTCCACCCCAGGACAAAAAGAGGGCACAGAGTTTCAGTTAGTTCTGTAACTGTGATACATCAAATCTGGCATTTTCTAACTGTTGAATGCATGACCCTGAAAAGTGCATAACACTCTTTTAACATAGTTTTCTTTTGGAGGGGGTTGTATGTAATATTATTAATGACAGGGTTGAGATTTTAAATTATTTACAGTAAAATGGACATTGCTGTACATACTACCAAGAGCCATATTTTTACAAGGACTATCACCTAACAGCTGACAACATATCTTCCAATATGGGCCAAATTCAAAAATAATACAATGAAAATTCCATTTCTAGTGAAGGAGAAATGAAAATCCTAAACTTTTTCAGTGTATTGCAGTGCACATTGAAACTCCTTTATTGTGAAACTCCATTTGCAAGGCCACATCCTTGTGCAGCCTCCATTGGGCTCCAGAGCAGCTAAAAAAATATTAGTCCTGTTTCTCCAGAATTTTGCACCTTGACTAGTCATTTACAACTGTGTAGTGAGGGTATAAAGTGCTATCAAAACAGAAAGCCAAGACTGCAGAGGAGTAAATGGCTGGCTACTCAAAGTGCAAGTCAGTGAAAAATCAGGCCCTACATGATGACTGTGCAGGAGGAAAAGACAAGCATCAGACACTACACAGAGGGATTGTGATGGGGTGTATAAACCCCTCACTGACAGGAAAGGGGTCTGGGAGAGTCTGTGTACTAAGGTAGCTCTGACCCTCCAGCCCTGCCAATCATGAATGGTAGGGAGAAGGGCTTTAAAAGGAGGACGCTGCAGTCTGCAAGGGAGAAAGCCCCAAGAAGGGAATAAGTAGAATATCTCCTGAAACAGGAAGAGGAGCCCTTATGCTTAGAGCCCTGCATGGATACAAAAATGTGGATCCACATCCGCCAGAATCAACCCGTGATCCACTAGCTGTCTTTTATGTGTATCCGCACCTGCAACAGCAAGCCGTGTCACAAGGGTAGTAGGGTGGGGGGAGGGTGCAGAGATGACTGAGTGGGGGGGATGGGGTCTTGCAGGAAAGAGGGGGTGCAAGGGCAGGATTAGGGGTAAGGTGCAGCGCAAGGGTGGGGTCTCAACGAGAAGGGGCGGTGTGGGAGCAGAGGTTGGGGGGAAGAAGCGTCACACTGCATGTTGCTCCTGGGGGCTCGCAAGTAACTGCACACGCCATGGCAGCAGCAGTACGTGTTGCATCACAGCAGGGCAGAGGGGTGGGGCGCCAGGGCCCCGCCTGCTCCAATCCCTGCAGCTGTGGGCAGGCCCCACTGCCCAGGAGCTGGCAGGTTGGGAGCACGGCCAGTGCTTCTGAGGCAGGCCAGGCCATGGTGGGGATGTTGGTGCTGCCCCAGGGGCCTGAGCTGCTGGACAGGAAGCAGCATGGCGAGCAGCTGATGGAGAGCCCCAACTCCGGCCTGCCGCCAAGCCCCAGCAACTGGCTGGTGGCTGCCAGCCCCGAGCGTGCTGCGCCCCCCAGCCTGCCTGAGCCAGACGCCACCGGCCAGGCACCGCTGGTGAGTAGAACCCCACACAGTTGTATCTGCATCCAATCCACTATCCACAAAAAATGGTCCGCATCCACGGATGCAGATATGAAGCGGATATCCACGGATTTGCAGGGCTCTGCTTATTTTGAGGGGGTGGTTCCTGGCTCTATGAGGAGTGCAGCAAACCCAGGGGTAAGCCTGATAGGGAGAGACTGCCTTGGCTACTGCCATGGACATTTTTGCTTTTTATTGATCCCAGTAGGGGCTTATTTTGTCAAAGTAAGCAGGCCCACAATGCCAGGGCCCACTGCAATGCCCAACAGACTATGGCCTGTACTGGACCAACCCCGTGGTGGTAACTAGGTATGATGAGGTCCCCAGCCTGGCTAGGGAAGCACCCCGGAGAGACTTTTTACAAGTGGTGAAGAATGCAGGCAGGCTGACCAAAAAAACAAAGTGGGGCAGGGGCGGTGTTTAGGGTTACCATATTTAGTGCCTCCGAAAGGAGGACACTTTAAAGGGGCCCCAGCCCCACCCCAACCCCGCCCCCTCCCCAAAGTCTCCGCCCCCTCCCCTGCTACCCGCGA